>NC_059167.1:47411685-47714733 GCF_019923935.1 Bubalus bubalis
GAACTGCTTACTTCATAGAAAGTCTATGCAAAAAATTTGTGCATGTGCAGCATAAGTATACTGCTATTCATTTAAAAATTTTGACCAAGATGTCTTCTGAAAAGTGAAGTTGCTCAGTTGTGTCTGACTCTTTGTGACCCCATAAACTGTAGCCTGCAAGGCTCCTCTGTCCATGGGATTTTCCAGGCAAGAATACTGGAGTAGGTTGCTATTTCCTTCTCCAGGGGAGAAGTCTTCTGAAAACTCCACAGAAGAAAGAAAATATCCTCCTACGATACCTTAATTGGAAACTTATATGAATATATACATATCAAGTTTAAGAAAGTCTTCCTTGATTTGTAGATATGTATTTCTTCAGTTCTTTTAGTCAAAACATTTGCCATAGATGTTTTTGTTTTCCTATTGTTTTTGCTCTAGATAATTAACTCTAAATAATTAATAAAAGGAAAGTTTAAAATAAAATATAACTTTGAAATTTACATGTATAAAAAATCCAATTATGTAATTCTGAATTTTAGATATTGTTTAAATAATAATCCTTGAGGAATTAGCAAGAAAGTGTGCCTGACTTTTATTATATTATCCCCCCGGCGATGAACTTTTTCTTATGCAATCAGTAGTATTAGTTTGGGGAATGGTGATCATTCTGAAAAGAAGATAACTTTTCACTACCTCATGTGATTATTATCTACACACTAAAACTGAGTAAATACAGACACAATTTAATCTTAATTTTTCTTCAAATATTATTATAAAATGTGTAAAAGAAAGTTTATGAAAGAAAATTTCATAAGTATAAAGTTCATAATCAATATATAAATTCTTATAAAAATAAATTGTTTAAAATGAGTGGTATACTATTTATTGGGTGAGGAAAACAGGAACATAAGAAATCCAAAGCATAAAGAATTATTAAATAGTTATGTTTCCATCAACGTGTATTTCAGTTTTTCTGACCTAGGTCAATAAATTAATCGACAAGTAAACCTTAATAAATTCTAAAAGTATAAACAACATGCAGAGTAGATTTTGCCAGTAAGACTAGTATAATTTTGGTTCTAAAATTGGACTATGATAATATTTGAAAAGAAAATTATAAGCACATCTTGAAAACAGTGATTTAAACATTCCAAATAAATTATCAGATGGCATATTTAAAATAGAACCAGATCAAGTAATTTTCTCTTAGGAATACAAGGATGATTTGACATTAGGAAAAAAAATTATCAATATGAATCACTATAGTATTTAAGCAAAGGAGGAAGATCATATATTTATGTAATATATGTAGAATGAACATATGGTGAAATGTGATGCCTCTTTATGATCAAAGAAGAGACTCATGAAAATTTAGGAATGGAACAGATTTTCTTTTATTTAAGTTTACATTTAAAAAAATTATGGCAAACGTTAACATGAAATTTAGGTACATTCATTTAAGAAATAAATAAGTATCCTATTAATACTACTGATTAACATACTCTTGAAGAAATAAGAGAATATAAATTAGAAAGGAAAAGAACTGTTGTAATTTATGAGTCATATGGATAGGAAAACTAACAGAATCTCCCAAGAGCTCTTGGCTCACATAAGAATAAATCTAACTTAACAAACACAAGAACAATAGAATTTCTTGACACTAAAAGTTGTGTTACGTGTATTAGTAGGGAAAGGAACAGACAATTTAGAATGTTAGGAAAAGTGTCTCATCATATGGAGCTAGGGGAGTGGGGGGAGTTGTGGGAAGGACTGGTTTCTTAGTTAACACCATATCCAGTGTGAACTTGAGAGGATGAAAGAGGCAAGTGTAAATGGTAGTAGTAATAACAATGTGTGTGCTTAGTCGCTTAGTTGTGTCTGACTCTTTGCAACTCCATGGACTATAGTCCACCAGGCTCCTCTGTCCATGGCGATTCTCCAGGCAAGAACACTGGAGTGGGTTTCCATGCCCACCTCCTGGGGATCTTCCCAACCCAGGGATCGAAGCCAGGTCTGCTGCATTGCAGGTGGATTCTTTACCATCTGAGCCACCAGGGAAACCCCAATAATAATGATAGTATAGGATAATACCTTTCTGATGCATGTAGAAAAGACTTCTTAAAATTCCAAAGCACAAATATTAATTTTCTTAATTTTGAGCTTCTTTATTTTTTTAAATTTGTATTAATTTTTTTAACACCAAAACCATTTTGTGTTGGGGTATAGCCAATTAACAATGTTGTGGTAGTTTCAGGTGAACAGTGAAGGGACTCAGCCATACATATACGTGTACACATTCCCCCCTAAACCCACCTCCCATCCAGGCTAGCTCATAACATTGAGCAGAGTTCCATGTGGTATACAACAGGTTTTTGTCGGTTATCTATTTTAAATATAACAGTGCCAAAGCACAAATTTTAAATAGAAAAATTGATCAATTTAATTATTTTAAAATTGGCAATTTCCTATAAATGTACACTGTGAGAAAAGTGAAAGATCTTTGCAGTGTCAAAAGCTGACCTAGGACTAACGAATTCCAAAATAACCAGGAAAAGAGATTCCAATTAAATAGGCACAAATATGAACAGGAAATTTATAAAAATGCTTCCTCAAGAGGATTATAAGCTTGGAGAAATTCCTTAAACTCATTATTAATTTAGTCAAAACAACATGGAACTACTATCATATCCAGAAGGTTGGCGAAAATAGATAATGCCAATGTTCATGAGGAAATGGAGACACTGGAGCCCCCATGCACTTTTGGTTAGCATGTAAACTAAGATTTAGGAATCAGCACTCCTGACATATCTATATGTTAGACATATTTGCACAAAGACCCCTAAGAAGATATTTAATAGAATGTTTATTCAAACATTGTTTGTGATACTGAAAAGTTGGAGGTAATCTATACGTCCTTCATTGGAGAATAGATAAGTAAAACGTGGTGGATTTACTCTATAGAATATCATGAGATAGTTAGAAGAAATGAGTTAAGTGTTTACATAGTAACATATATATATGCTAAGTCACTTCAGTCATGTCCGACTCTGTGCGACCCCATAGATGGCAGCTCACCAGGCTCCCCCGTCCCTGGAATTCTCCAGGCAAGAACACTGGAGTGGGTTGCCATTGCCTTCTCCAATGCATGAAAGTGAAAAGTGAAAGTGAAGTCACTCAGTCGTGTCCGACTTTTAGCGACCCCATGGACTGCAGCCCACCAGGCTCCTTCATCCGTGGGATTTTCAAGGCAAGCGTACTAGAGTGGGGTGCCATTGCCTTGAGAAATTAAAAACATAGTGCAGAGTGAAAAAGAAGATACAGAAGGTGATATATAGCATAATACTAGTTATGTGAATTTAAAGTAAACACACACCACAGCAATAAACATTCTAATGATCAGAGAAATAAATGCCAAACATAGTAGATGATCTTACATAGATCAGGAGAAGATAGGATTTTGAAATGGTGATTAAAAAAAAAAAAGAATAGGTGGAAGAATGGATGGATAGACAAGACAGACAGATACATGAATCATGCATGGTTATAATATATATATTGGAGATTCCAGTGTATTCCTTACCTCAAGTCAAAAAATAAGTTGACTTTAAATTTCTGAAGACAAGTATTATCTATTTGTGATATATTTGGAATCTAGGACCTATCTTCATAAAACCTTTAACTGATATGAATTTGCCATCTAACAAGTATAGAACTGAATTAGATTTATTATCAAAACTACCTGCTTCATATGGTTATACAAAAAACTAGAAATGATGACTCCTGGCACTGCATAATGTTGTAGCCATAAAGCTGTCCTATTAGAATCTATATTGCATTATATGATTTTTGTTTTAATGTGTTCCCATTTTAGAAACCTTTATTCTTTAAAAGTGTAACTTCATTCATAAATAATTATAGGCAAAAAGAAATCATTCCATGACGTGCTTCTTGGTATTTTTTTTTTCACACCTTTAAGGTGTTTGGAATATGATGTTTCATTGAAGGTTATACATGGAGTCAAGTCATCTAACTTAGAATTTATTCTTTCACTCTGTGATTTTATAGTTACCCAGAAAATCAATGGGTCTTGAATATTTTATTTTTAAAACTCATTTCTTATTCAGATGGGTCATTTTAGTAAATCAAACTACTTGAAATTCATGAAAAGTTCAGTAAACATAAAGACAGAAGCATACATTTTCTTACACTTGCTTGATTCTAGTTCAGTGTTTCTCAGACTATGCTGATCCTAAGAATCACCTGGGAAGTTTGACCACCTCAGACCCAGTGAAATAGGTTATCTGTGAAGAATCCTAGGAGTCCATATTTCAACAAGTTCTTCAAGAGATCTGACATTAGGCAAGTATCAAATAAAATGTTATTTGTTACTAGCCCTGATTTTATTTTTTTCTTTAGATTTTTTTCCTTTTAGATAAATATCTATAGAGAAGGAAAATAAAGTAAACTTCAATTAAAAATTAAATTGCAAAAAGTGTTATAGTATGTAAGAAATCTGCTTATGGGGTATTTTTGCCTAATAGTCTGTGTTGTGTTTCATGACTTAGACTGCTCTTTCCCAGATGCCCAGAATTTATAGAATCCTTAGTAAAATTCCCTTTTAAGAGAAAAAAAATAAGTAGATGTTAGTGATGTTACTGAATCATTAGTAAAATAATATAGCTATTAAGATCATAGAAGAGACAATATGGTGAAACAGATTGTAAACCCCTCTGGAGCAGTTTTGTCATTATTGCCCACCAATGAATTCTTCATATGTGGTATAATATTCACATATAACAGATACTCCCAAAATACTGAATATAGTAGCTGTGATTTTTGTTTATAATACATGTAGTTAAAACTATAAGGCTTTAAAAAAAAATCGTGGTTCTGCTACTCACTAGACTTAGCAAAGCAATCACTAATTAACCAGTTTTCCTATCTCTAAAATAAACATAATGATTTTTTTCTCTCTAGTCCAAAACCCAGTGAACTTTCATTATTATATTTTTGTGAATGAATGACTGACTTTTAAGTCCTTTAAAGGGCTTCTGTGGTGGCTCAGATGGTAACAAATCTGCCTACAATGCAGGAGACCCAGGTTCAATCTCTGGGTCAAGAAGAACTCCTGAAGAAGGAAATGGCAACCCACTCCAGTATTCTTGTCTGGAGAATTCCATGGACAGAGGAGCCTGGCGGGCTACATGTCCATAGGGTGGCAGAGTTGGACATGACTGAAGTGACTTAGCATACACACACATGTATAATAAGTTAGAAGACAATGCAGAAACATAATTAGAGAAATATACCGAAGACAAAATTCAAGTCAAGATATCATTATTTACTGAGTGATTTTTACTGAAATGCAGACTAGGTTGAAAGGCAAATGTGAAATTCTAAAGGAACTCTGGGCCATCTAAAAGGACTTTTACATGGTAACACTTTGATGTATAAAAAAAAAATCATTATGTAAACATTATGTAAAAATCATTCCAGTAAACATTGATACTGTTGTCCTTATTGCTTTGATTTTATTTATATGATTTTTTTTGTAATAAAGGGTTTGTGTGTGCCTGTGTGCATGTGTACACACACACATATTTATATCTATGTCCAACCATCCATATGTTTAGAGCCAGGATATACCCTCCTGATACTTTTTATCATATTAATTGTTCTGGAACATCATAAGCAGCAATATACTCACATAAATCAAATGGTGTTACATTAATAAAATGAAATATAATATATTGATGAGACAGTCTCCATTAAGAGATGCTGACATTTGGTAGCAAGTTTCTTTTAAAGCTCCTAATCTTCAGAACAGTGTCAAATGGAAGGCATGAAACAAAATACAACAAACTATCCATTGTTCTAACTTTTATAATATATTTGCAATTTAACCATCACCCATAACTGATGTCTATTCACATACGTAATCAGCAAAGGCAGAATAGGCTGTTATAATCTGGTAATCCAATTTCCCTCACTGTATGCAGAGCAAGTTAAAGGATAATGGAATCTCACATAGAAATGAATTGGTTCCTTTTTATGTTTCATTGCTGCATTTTATTTTCCTCAAATGTACTACATGGCTCTCCACAAAGAGGTTTGGTTCTTTACCATGCTTTAAAATATCTTTTTAAAAATTCAGTTTTTATACCATTTTATTCCTTTTAAAATTTCATCGGATAAAATCATCAAACTTTAGTTACTTGCTTATTCTGGCATTGGTGAAAGCAGCCAAAGGGAAGCATTCGATATCATATGGAAGATTGATTCTGAGTTTTATGTCCCATACGGAGAAAAAGATTTAGAAGTTACACATTCATTCACAAGTATACAGTAACTAAAATTTGTTGAATTCTTGTTATGTTCCAGGCACTGTTAGAATAAGGAAAAGAGCAGTAACAAGAATAAGGAAAAGGACAGTGAATAGCCATCCTTCTCGTGGGGTTCACAGTCTAGCCAGAGAGGTGGATATTAAAAAATAACTAAAGCAATAACTAAAGTGTCAGGTGTTCTGAAGGGAATATATACTGTACTGTTGGAATATAAAACAGAAAGAACCATCCTAGTCTTGGATGCAGAAAAGAATATAGCTTATAATAATGTGATATCTGGATACCCATCACAGAAGATCATTCTCTGGAGGTATTAATTCTAGAGGTATGTATCCAGAAACAGCAAGGAAGTATTTCAAGATAAAAAATAATAAAGCATTCTCTTAACTTTTGTTCAAAATCGCATATAGTAGGCAGTGTCTGTAGTACTGTAAGATGTTTCTGTTTTTCATCTCAGCAAAAGAGATAAAATAAACTCATTTTTGTTGAGCTTCAGTTACCTGCATCTACTGATATTATCTTAACAAGGTCACCAAGTATATAGACTTTGCCTAAACTAGGGATAAATTGTCTACTCTTATTTTACTCGACCTCTCAATAACATTTGTTACTGTTGGCTACTCCATCTTTTCTGAAACGCTATTTTCTAAGTGGTTAATAACCACCTATTTTTTTTTCCTCCATCTTCAGGGGCTGCTCTACTTCAAACTTTTTAGCACACCCCTTCCTCCACTAGGTCTCTAAACGTTGGAGATCCCAGGGCTCTGGTCTTGGCTCTTAGTCTCTGGCTGCACTTAATGATTCAGCCAAGTGCTTCAAACACAAGGTTTTTGTGTTTGGACATCACAAACATGTTGGGGAAAAAAACCTGTTGGGATCACATCAACCTATTGGGGAAAAACAGCTTGTGTGTGGGCCAGGATAAAGGAGGTAGATCCTTTTTCAGTTCTGGAAATAGTTCTCATAATTTCTAGAGATGAATCGATGGTCCTGCCTGCCTTATATCAGCAAAGGATCTTGCTTTGACTTAAGTGATTGTCTTAGGAAGAAATAAAATTTTGAAATCACATACATCTGTATTCAAATAAAACCTTTTCCCCACCATCAACTTAGAAAGATATGAGTCTTGGGCAAGTTATGTAATTCCTCAAAGTGTCAATTTATTCATTTGGCAAAAGGGGATAATAAAACATCTCACAGGATTGCTGTGAGGGTTAAATGTGATAGTGCTTGTGAATCACCTTACTCATAGGTATTCAACAGATCGTTTTCTTTTTATTATACTTTTTTATTGAGATATAATTGATATATAACATTATTATACATATAAACATTAAGTTTATAACATACTGATTTAATAGTTGTATATATTGCAAAATGATCACTACAGTAAGTCCAGTTAACCTCTGTAACTATGAAGAGCTACAAAAATGTTTTTTTTTTTTTCTGGTGATGAAGACTTTTAAGATTTATTTTCTTTTGTTGTTGTTGTTCAATCACTAAGTTGTATCTCTTGGCCAATCCAATATAATATACTGTCATTGGTAATATTGACAGTTACTTCTTCCTTTCAAATTTGGGTGTTCCTTGTATTTCTTTTTATTGCCTAATTGTTCTGGCTAGAACTGTCAATACTGTGGTGAATAAAAGTGGTGAGTATAAGCATTCTTGTCTTGTTCCTGATCTTAGAGGAAAACTTTCACTGAGTATGCTGTTAGTTGTGGGTTTGTTATATATGACCTGTACTATGTTGATATTCCTTCCCTCGATACCCAATTCATTGAAACTTTTATCATAAATGGATGTTGAATTTTGTCAAATGCATCTTCTGGATCTGTTGAGATGATTGTATGATTTTTATCATTTGTTTTTTTAATGTGGTGTATCATGTTAATTGATTTGCAGATACTGAACCATACTTGCACCCCTGGGATATTCTACTTGTTTTTGGTATATGATCCTTTTAATGTATTGTTGACTTCCATTTGACAATAATTTTTGAGGATCTTTTTATTTCTATTTTTGTCCCTCAGGAATATTTGCCTGTAATTTTCTTTCTCATGGTAAGAGAATGAGGGTGTGTTTCCATCTTTTATCTGTACAGTGAAGTGCAAGGGTGATAGCCTGCAGAAACTTCTTCAAATGGTAGAGTCTCATGGGACTCAGGAATCCCATTTCCACTGGCCTGCAGAGCCAGATGATCAAGGACATATTTGATTCTACTTCTTAAAAATCAGGTTTCCAGACATGTATAAAAGGTTCCCTCAGGGAGATATTAAAGCTGTGGAACATAGGAGAGGAAAAGCATGGGGGTGGCACCTGCCAGAGTAGGAGAAAATAAAGCAACCCACTCCAGTACTCTTGCCTGGAGAATCCCATGGATGGAGGAGCCTGGTGGGCTGCAGTCCATGGGGTCACTAAGAGTCGGACATGACTGAGCGACTTCACTTTCCCTTTTCCCTTTTCCCTTTCATGCATTGGAGAAGGAAATGGCAACCCACTCCAGTGTTCTTGCCTGGAGAATCCCAGGGATGGGGGAGCCTGGTGGGCTGCCATCTATGGGGTCGCACAGAGTCGGACACGACTGAAGCGACTTAGCAGCAGCAGCAGCAGTAAGAAAATAAAGAAGGTAACCATTAGCTTTAGCAAGGCAGACGAAGAGCACAAATATGGTGCCCCACTGTTTACAGGATAAAAATGGCACCCACTGGAGGAAAAATAGCACCTACCAGCTTTAGCAAGTGAGAATATGCAAGTGGCACCCACCAGCACCTCCATTCCCAGATAGTATCCAAACAGTTCCTAACAATCTGAGATAGCAAGTGGATCTCATTGACATAAAGTCTGGATGTTTTTCAAAAGCTGCCTCTGTGCTGGGTCTTTGGATGAATGAGTTTGTACAAAAACCCTTCTAAAATCATTTCCCAGTTTGCTATAACCCTTCGGTTAGCCCATGGACTTGAGTCCTATTGGTTTTCAAAGCCAGATGTTACGGGGGCTCCCCCTTCAGGTGCAGGTCTTGAAGCTGTGGTGCCTGACGTGAGGCATGAACCCTTCATTCCTCAGAGAGAAGCTCCATGTTTGTGAGTTCCCTGATGATTGTGTGTCACTGAGCTGGGGGTAGTGTTACCCTCAGTTTGGTGAGATTGTGTCCCAGCCTCTCTACCTGTCTCAATGTGATCCGTTCCTCCTTTGTGCAGGTGAAAGAGCTACTTTGGCAGTTTTCAGGTCTTTCTCAGAGAAATTTGTTTCATATGTAACTTATTGATTCAGTGTGTCAGTGAGGAAAAGTAATTTCAGGATCTTCCTGTATCATCAACTTGCACCGCTCTTAGGTCTTCCTTTTTTAAAAAATTCTGTCTGCAGAGTTGGCCCTTGAACAACATGGGTTTGAACTGCATAGGTCTTCTTAAGCACAGGTTGTTTTTTGTTTTGTTTTGTTTTTTTTAATAAATGCATAATCTTTTTTTTGTTTTGTTTTATTGAATTTTTTATCATAGAATTGTCTCTTTATAAGATTGTGTTAGTTTCTTGCTCTACAGCAAAATTAATCAGTCATATGTATACATATATCCACTCTATTTTTCAATTTCCTTCCCATTTAGGTCACCACAAAGCACTGAGTTCCCTGTGCTATATAGTAGGTTCACATTAGTAATCTATTTTATACCTAGTACCAAAAATATATCAATCCTAATCTACCGATTCATCCTACCCTCTCTTCCCCTCTTTGTAACCATTTTTGTTCTCTACATCCGTGATTCTATTTCTGCTTTACAAATAAGTTTATCTCTACTGTATTTTCTAGTTTCTACTTATAACCAATATTATATGACATTTTTATTCTCTGAGTTACTTTACTCTGTATGATAATCCCTAGGTCCATCCATGTCTCTGCAATGGCACTGTTTCATTCCTTTTTATGGCTGAGTAATATTCCATGGTATATATCTACCACATCTTCTTTAGCCATTCCTCTGTCAATGAACATTTAGGTTGCTTCCATAGGTCATATGATAGCTCTGTTTTTAGTTTTTAAAGGAACCTCCGTAGTGTTATCCACAATGGCTGTACCAATTTACATTCCCATCAACAGTGTAGGAGGGTCCCCTTTTCTCCACACCCTCTCCAGCATTTATTGTTTGCAGATGTTTTAATGATGGTCATTATGAACAATGTGAGGTGATATGTCATTGTAGTTTTGATTTGCATTTCTCTAATAATTAGAGAAGGCAAACATCTTTTCATTTATTTGTTGGCCATCTGTATGTCTTTGGAGAAATGTCTATTTAGACCTTCTGCTCATTTTTTGGTTGGATTGTTTGTTTGCTTTTTATAATAAGCTGCATAAGCTATTTGTATATTTTGGAGATTAATCCCTTGTCAGTTGCTTCGTTTGCAAATTTTTTTCCCATTCTGAGGGTTGTCTTTTTGTTTTGTTTGTGGTTTCTGTTGTTGTGTAGAAGCTTTTTTGTGTGTGTAGATGCTTTTAAGTTCAATTGTGTCCCATTTAGTATTATAGGATCTGCAGTTGTTTAATCCATGGATGTAAAACTGCCAATAGGAGGGCTGACATTAAAGTTATAGGAGGTTTTTTGACTGTGAAGGGGACAGGGACCCCTAATCCCTGCATTGTTCAAGGATCAGCTATACTTGTACATAATTTACTGATGGAAGCAGGAGTTTGTGCTATAGTAGCATGCACTAAAACACAGTATTTGGTTCGTTGCCGCCTTTACTCAGTCTGACTGCTTGCTCTATAAGGAAGGAGGAGATTATAGCACACAAAATACCCAGTTTGCTGGACCCATCAGGCTTACTCAAATGTATATGCAATTTCTCTCTATCTGCTCACAAAGCATCTTTTAGGTATCTGGAAGCACTGGGATATACTCTGTAATTAAGCTTGACACTGAAATCCATCAAAACCATTTTAAAGATATCGTCTTCATATGTGCCTTCTAGATATAGATACACAGACACACATGTATACAGATATGTGTATCATCCCCTTTGTTGTTCAGTCATTCAGTCATGTCCAATTCTTTGCAACCCCATGGACTGCAGCACCCCAGGCTTCCCTGTCTTTCACTATCTCCCACAGTTTGCTCAAAATTTATGTTCATTGATATGATGACATCATCCAACCATCCCATCCTCTGTCAACACCTTCTTCTCTGGCCCTCAGTCTTTCCTAGCACCAGGTTCATTTCTAGTGAGTCGACCCTTCACATCAGGTGGCCAAAGTATTGGAGGATCATCCCCTTATTTTACACAAATAGTATACTACATTTGTTTCACTTATGTGTCTTTGAGATAGATTTATATCAGTAACTAAAATATTCCCATTCTTTATTCTATTGAGTATATATTTCACAATTTATGTAATCTGTCCCTTTTGGTGGAAATTCAAGTTGTTTCTAGTGTTATTGCATCTTAGTTGCTCAGTTGTGCCCGACTATACCAAATTATCTTTCAAAGAAGTTTTACTTGAAGTCAATCTCTCTAACAATCACCAATGCAAAGGACATGAACCTGGACAAAGTTCTGGAAATGCTGAGGGACAGGGAGGTCTGGCATGGCTGCAGTCCATGGGGTTGTGAAGAATCAGACTTAACTGGGTGACTGAACAGCAACAACAATATACCACAATCAAAATAAGGGACAATAAAGGACAGAAATGGTATGGACCTAACAGAAACTAAAGATATTAAGAAGAGGTGGCAAGAATACACAGAAGAACTATACAAAAAAAGATCTTCATAACCCAGATAACTATGATGGTGTGATCCCTCATCTAGAGCCAGGCATCCTGGAATGTGAAATCAAGTAGGACTTAGGAAGCATCACAATGAAAGAGCAACTGGAGGTGATGGAATTCCAGTTGAGCTATTTCAAGTCCTAAAAGATGATGTTGTTAAAGTGCTGCAGTCAGTATGCCAGCAAATCTGGAAAACTCAGCAGTGGCCGCAGAACTGGAAAAGGTCAGTTTTCATTCCACTCCCAAAGAAAGGCGATGCCAAAGAATGTTCAAACTATGACACAAAAATATCAAACAATCACACTCATCTCACATGCTAGCAAAATAATGCTCAACAGTACGTGAACCATGAACTTCCAGATGTTCAAGCTGGATTTAGAAAAGGCAGAGGAACCTGAGATCAAATTGCCAGCATCTGCTGAATCATCAAATAAGCAAGAGTTCCAGAAAAAACATCTACTTCTGCTTTATTGACTATTCCAAACCTTTGACTGTGTGGATCACAACAGACTGTGGAAAATTCTTCAAGAGATGGGAATACCAGACCACCTGACCTGTCTCCTGAGAAATCTGCATGAAGGTCAAGACACAACAGTTAGAACCGGACATGAAACAACAGACTGGTTCCAAATCGGGAAAGGCATACATCAAGGCTGTATATTGTCACTCTGCTTATTTAACTTATATGCAGAGTACATCATGTGAAATGCCAGGCTGGATGAAGCATAAGCTGGAATCAAGATTGCCAGGAGAAATATCAATAACCTCAAATATGCAGATGACACCATCCTTATGGCATAAAGCGAAGAAGAACTAAAGAAAGCCTCTTGATGAAAGGGAAAGAGGAAAGTTAAAAAGTTGGCTTAAAACTCAACATTCAGAAAACTAATATCACAGCATCTGGTCCCATCACTTCATGGAAAATAGGTGGGGAAACAATGGAAACAGTGAGAGACTTTATTATTTTGAGCTCCAAAATCACTGCAGATGGTGACTGCAGCCATGAAATTAAAGGATGCTAGATTATTCTGATGATCAAATGTTGAAAAATTAACCATGTGAAAATGTGGTATGATGGGTAGTGGTAGATATTGAAATACCAGGAAATGTGGTCAGTATTGAGCTAAGGAAATGCCAAAGGTAAGCTTTTATCTCCATTACCGCTATCTCGACATGTAGCCTAATTTTAAGCCCCTTAATTTGCCAATCAATGCAGTAAATGCTTGTATATTTCCTGTTACATATAAAGCATTAGGCTAGATGCTAGTTATGCCAGGGTGAATAACGCAAAGCTTTGCTTTCAAAGTTTATTTTCTACTGCAGGTTTCACAAAGCGTAGTCATAGACCTATGCAATGACATCACCTGAGAGCTTGTCACAAATGCGTATCCGTAGGCCCTGACCAGGAGTTACTAAATCAGAAGCTCTGAGGGTGGGGTCCAGCAATCTGCTTTAAAAAGCCCTGTAGGTGATTCTGATGCTTATACCTGGTTGAGAATCCCTGATCCACATAGCTCAGACAAGTAAGGGGGCAATTAAAATATAATGTGGCAAATAGGCTGAAAGGGAAAAGATGGGGTGTTCTATGAGCATACAGGAAGCTCAAATAATGGCCTGGGCTGGGAAAGAGGGGATCAAGGAAGGCTTTCAGGAAAAGTGAGTTCTAAGAAAACAGAAAGAATAAATAGGACCTGAGCAAGCAGGGTGGATTAGGTGAAAGAAGGAAGGTCTGGTGAGGGAAAGAAAGCAAGAGAGAGTGTTACAAAGCAAGGAGGGTCCCACACGTGCAAAACCTCAGAGCTGTGTGAGAGTTTGCTCCCTCCCAGGAGTGAAGGCTGGAGCAACTTTTACCAGCCACAGTGCAGAGCTGATCATAAGGCTTGATCAAGGGTCAGGAGTGTCACAAATACTAATAACGATAATACTCACTCTAAAAATAGTGAAAGTAGCTCTGGTGATAGTAAGGCTGAAGAGAAAAGCAGATGTTTTGTGAGGCAAGAAGTTTGGATTTATCCTGCAGGACATGTGAAGCCACTAAGAATTTTAAGTAGGAGCATCAGATTTATGCTTTATGAAAATGGGTTTGGCTGCAGAATGGAGAATTAATGGAGGGATGAGACTGGAAGCAGGGAGAGGCTATTTGAGTAATCTGGCTGACTTAAGTTTTCTAATAGATTCTGACTTGTTCTCGCTAAAATTATTTACAAAATATGCCTTAGGTCTTTGACAGATGTTGAGTAAGAATAATGCATATTGAAAGATTAAAGTCTTACCTCTTAAATAATGGCTTCCAATTTGGGAATCAATGACATAGTGGGTGTTTATAGAAAATAAGGGGGAATAACAAAGCTATTTTTGGTTATTATAAAGTTCAGTAAGAAGTATACATTTGTGTGAACGCAAATTAAAATTTATATTTCCTTCTTTTTGGTCTGAAGTGATGTCAACTCAGTATAGGTTCTGTGGTCACTTAATGCTTATTAGAAATTCCATTTTAACCTTGGCATATCACTGGAAAACAGAACATGAGAAAATGAGCTTTTTGCTTAACTGATACAGTAGGAAAGAAAAAGAAATAGAATCTGTGGGAGAAACTAAATGCATGTATCTTGCTATTTAAAGATTACAAACTGTGGCGTGTTATCTATGTGGTAGCTGGACCTAAGGGAATTAGGGAGCTAGCCAAGCATTAGGCAGAAAAATGATCTGAGACAAAAAGAAGAAAATTACATTGCATGAAAATAGTTCAGGTTTTGAGATTAAAAATCATATTTTATTTGTAAGTAATTATATTCAGATTTACTATGAGAGGGAAAGGCAGTGGCTTCCATGAAAGCCATGGAAGTTCCCAGTATTTGAACAGAGCCCATTTCAGTGTTCATTTATTTGTCTTGGTATCCGGCAGCCTAGTGCGGTTCGATGCGTTTTTGTTCACATTCAAATTTGGTTCCTCTCATTTTCTGAGTGGCGGGTACTTTTGTAATTGAATTGGGCAGATGATAGTTTGTACTTTTAGTGAGGGACAGTATTAATTCAGTTTAGTAACATTATTTTGTGGAAACAAACTCATATGAATCTAAATAAAAAGTTTTAAACCTATAATGAAAACAGAGGCACCATATCTAATGTTCGCCTCGGGGCACTAGAAGCGTGATATGGCGCTGATCGTACTTACTGTATTCCCCATTAAATGGCTTAATGGGCCTTATTAGATGTAATTTGTTTAGAAAGTGCTGGTAGTGCACTTATCTAGTGATTGATTCTCACTGAGCAATAGTCATGTGGACTGAATACCATGAATGAGTAATAGTGGTGTACGTGAACCACTTTTACTGGGACTTGAGAGTACTCTAACTGGGTCACCACTGCCATGTAGGGTCCTGCGTTTCCGTACATTGTGGCTGACTCCAACGCTGTGCCTGGAGCAGTAGCTCTGATTGAATTACAAAGACTCTAGTCACAGAGATAGTGCAGCCCCACCATCATTCTGATTTGGACAGTTTTGTTTTTTTTTTTTCCCTCTTTGTCCAGCAGAGGAGATCTAATCCAGAGAGTTAAACTGTTCCCCATCAGATCTGCAGAAGCCCCTGCAACCTTGGATGGTCCTAAGGGTCCTCTCAGTCCTTCCCTGTCTTTATTCCTGACCTCGCTGGATGTAGGGACTGCCCTGAGCTCCTTTGCTCTGCACCATCCTTCCCTGTCTTGTTGGCAGATCTTCAGAGGCTAAGCTCACTGAGTCCTCAGAAGTCTCACCTCCATCTTTGTAGTACCTCGGGGTAGGGTGAGTCTCTGGTAATGGCCCAAGGGCTCTGCACTGAAGTAGTTTTTCTTCTTATTTATCTAAATTTTAGTCTTGTATAATAAGATACCCTTTGTATGACCTAGGAATTTGGGATAGCCTAGACGTTCATGTTGATTTGCAATTTTAAATCAATATATGCCGGTTATGGATGCTGGGAGACCAGGCTTTCTGATAGAAGAGTCCAAGTCTTTCTGGTCTGTCCTCATGTGACCAGTTTTTGAGGACGCCCACCTGCCCTGCCTCCTACCCCAACATATGACCCCCAGAAGCAGTTTATACCTTTCTGAGCACTGTAGAAATAGTCTACAGAACTTCTTCAGGTAGAATTTGTCTTCCTGAAGGCTCAGTACTTAAGACTACTCATCTTTTTCAGTTATAAAAATGCCATAGGTTTTTACAAGGAAAGAAGAATTTATTAGTTTCATTTCCACATTTTGAAGATATTTAGAATCATGTTAATTTCCCTAACATTTGCAGCACTTTAGATTAAAGTGTTCTAAGAGAATTACTTAGTTGTTCCATACAGATAAAGCAATTTGAGACATTACCTATGTGTGTTATTTCACTTGCTATTTTTATAAACGGTTCCTTTTAAAATCATCTATCCCTCAGATATAAAGACCTAGCTTTTATTTTAAAAGCATCTTTATTATGATTATTATGTTACTCTAAATTAATTACTGATGTTTTATCTACATATAATTTTGTTGATGCATTTTCTACCTGCTGTACAACAGATTTTGTTCCATAACATGGCAAAATGTTATAAAGAAGCTGTCAGCTTAGGGTACTTATGTTTAGCCCATCCAGATTTCCCTATGGCTTTACAGATGTGGATTTTAATCCTGCTTTGTATTTTCCCTGGGATTCATTTTTCATCTCAAAGTCAGATCCCCAGGATAAAAAATATTCTTGTCTGAAAACATTTTATATTTTACTTATGTGCACAAGACACACACACACACATCTGAATGTGGTTGTTGTTGTGATTCAGTCTCTAAGTCGTGTCCAACTCTTTGTAACCCCATGAACTGCAGCACACCAGGCTTCCCTGTCCTTCAGTGTCTCCAGCATTTGCTCAAATTCATGTCCATTTAGTCGATGATACCATCCAACCAAGAGGAGAGTGAAAAAGTTGGCTTAAAGCTCAACATTAAGAAAACGAAGATCATGGCATCTAGTCCCATCACTTCATGGGAAATAGATGGGGAAACAGTGTCTGACTTTATTTTGGGGGGCTCCAAAATCACTGCAGATAGTGATTGCAGCCACGAAATTAAAAGACACTTACTCCTTGGAAGGAAAGTTATGACCAACCTAGATAGCAGATTCAAAAGCACAGGCATTACTTTGCCAACAAAGGTCCATCTAGTCAAGGCTATGGTTTCTCCAGTGGTCATGTATGGATGTGAGAGTTGGACTGTGAAGAAAGCTGAGTGCCTAAGAATTGATGCTTTTGTACTGTGGTATTGGAGAAGACTCTTGAGAGTCCCTTGGACTGCAAGGAGATCCAACCAGTCCATTCTAAAGGAGATCAGCCCTGGGTGTTCTTTGGAAGGAATGATGCTAAAGCTGAAACTCCAGTACTTTGGCCACCTCATGCGAAGAGTTGACTCATTGGAAAAGACTCTGATGCTGGGAGGGATTGGGGGCAGGAGGAGAAGGGGATGACAGAGGATGAGATGGCTGGATGGCATCACTGACTCGATGGATATGAGTCTGAGTGAACTCCGGGAGTTGGTGATGGACAGGGAGGCCTGGCGTGCTGCGATTCATGGGGTCGCAAAGAGTCGGACATGACTGAGTGACTGAACTGACTGACTGACTGACCATCCAACCATCTCATTCCCTGTCACCACGTCTCCTCTTGCCTTCAGTCTTTCCCAGCCTCAGGATCTTTTCCAGTGAGTTGGCTCTTTGCCTCAGGTGGGCAAAGTTTTGGAGCTTCAGCTTCAGCATCAGTCCTTCCAATGAATATTCAGGGTTGGTTTCCTTTAGGATCGACTGGTTTGATGTCTTTGCTGTCCAAGGGACTCTTGAGAGTCTTCTCCAGCACCGCAATTTGAAAGCATCAGTTCTTTGGCGCTTAGCCTTCTTTATGATACAGCTCTCACATCTATATGTGGTACCTGTAGTTGTTTAGTTTTGATATCTTGGTTCTATAATATTTGTTTTATTTTATATTATTGTTATTTTTTGCAAGTCTTAGCTCCCTCTTATACCATAGCCTTTTGGAAAAGAGGGTTTGATTCATTTGAAGAATCCCTTTCTTCCCCACTCCCCAGCCTACACACTGTGCCTTGCCTGTGTTATCTGCTCAACAAATAGTGATCGAACAAATGAATTCAAAATAAATACTTAAAAGTTCTTAGAGGGAAAATGCATATAGTTCAGCAAGTTATAGCTATTGTGACTGGAGTAATTAAGGAACAATTGTTTTTAAGTTTCATCTGAATTTTAAGAGCCATATTTGATTAACTGTATTAGAAAGCATAAGTCTGGGACTTAGGCCATTGAAATTGACACTGCACTAAAGCATTCTCTCCTGACCAGGGCCAGGGTCCACTAGGATAAACCTCCCCACATTGTGCAAGTATAGGGTTAGCACTTAAGTTTTATCCTGAAGACACCTCGCTTGCCTTGCTCTGGTCCCAGCCCTGCATTTCAATGTACCTTAGCAGAAATTTCTCAACACTGACACTTTGTCTTATATTGTTGCACCCCTGCACAACCACTGATTGTGTTGGGGTGACACTGCTGACTATTTGAGGACAACACAGCATCATCCATAGAGCAGATTATTCACAAATCTACAAAGCATTGTTTCTGCTGTTGTGGGAACAAGATATGTTTCCTTTAA
Organism: Bubalus bubalis; assembly: GCF_019923935.1. Lineage (NCBI taxonomy): Eukaryota > Metazoa > Chordata > Mammalia > Artiodactyla > Bovidae > Bubalus > Bubalus bubalis. The sequence goes on from NC_059167.1 coordinate 47,430,432, forward strand.
CTCCATCTTTTTCCTTTGCTAACTTCTCAAATATCAGACCTTCTTTCTGTGTGTGTGTGTGTGCTTAGTTGCTCAGTCGTGTTCACTCTTTGCGACCCCATGGACTGCAGCTCACCAGGCTCCTCTATCCATGAAATTTTCCAGACGAGAGTACAGGAGCAGTTGTCATTTTCTCCTCCAGAGGATCTTCCCGACCCAGGGATTGAACCTGTGTCTCTGGCGTTGGCAAGCAGATTCATCACTGCTGTGCTACCTGGCAAGCCCTCTTCTTTCTATAATTAAATCATATATTGTCTCCTCTGTAAAGTGACTCTTAGTGCTTTGAATAGTCATTTCTCCTGGTGAAATTGGGTTCAAACAGTAGAAAAGCAGTAAAATGTAAACAAGTTAACTTTTCTAAGCTTCCTTTCCTCTCCCAGCCCCCACAACATGGTGATGCTAACACCTGTCATGTTTATTATAAACTATTTAATTAGAGCCTGCTATATGCCTGGTATCTGCACTAAATACAGATAACTCATTCAGCATGGGAGATTTGACCTTCTGTTACATAGAATAGATCTAGGTCAATACTTAAGTAATTAAGTGTGATAGTTTCTATTTTGACTGAAGTGCTCCTGTTTCGGTAACTGAAATAGAGTAGGAACTCATTAAATAACAGCTTTTAATATTATCTTTTCTATTATTATTCAGGCTGAGGAGTCTATTTTGTGAAACCCAGAGCATGAATGAATTAATATGGCATTCTTGTGTTAAACAACTATAGATTCATTTCACTGTATTATTGATAAAAGAAGACAATTAGAATCATCCCTCCCTAAATGAATGGCTGATCTAATGTACCTAATCCTGTGGACCGAGGAGGCTGGCAGGCTGCAGTCCACAGAGTGGCAAAGACTTGGACATGACTGAATGACTGATCACATAGGCACACTTATAAGGCCTTCCCAGAGCTACAAATGAAGAATAATAATTAATTTTGTCTAGCCACCACACTTGATAAAATTGAATATCTTTGTATTTTTGTATTCACAAATTATAGAAATAGACTTTGTGGATTAAAGGATTTTTAGCCAAAGAGGGGTTACATTTTGAATATTGGTATTCATCAGTTGAATGGTAGGGTGTTACATTCTTACTTTAGTGTTTAGCAGTATTAACCTTAGGATAAGGTTAATTTGGAGATTTTTCTTCATCAGCTAAGGTACCCTCATTGCTTAAGCCCTTTCCTTTCTCACTTCCTTCTTTTATATAGCTTAACAGCCATATTTACAACTAAATTGTTAATTGACTTTTTACATCACTGTTCCCCATGTAACACTAAACTTATAAGTAATGACTCCAGCATTAAAAAGAAGCCGTGCAATTTAAAAATATACATCACAAATTTTATGTTTACCCACTGAATTGATAAATCCAGCAGGACATTCTAGATGGGTACTATCAGCTGTAAAATTAAAGATAGGGTATGAAGAAAACACAGTCTCCTTTTGGTTATTTGCAGGTGAGTGATCTGGTTTGAAAGAACCTTAGATTCACCTTTTATATTTTTTGTTTATGGCCATTTCCCTGATTTGTTACTTTACTAATAGATAGATAAACAGTGAAGAAAAGTGAAACTCAGATCAGTCAACTCACATGCCTAAAAGAGGAGAACAAAAAGATATGAGGGCCTGCCTGCTCTCCTAATTACTCACCCTAGCATTTTCTACTATTTTTAGTAACAACGACAGTTGACTGTATTTGAAACTCTGATTAGTCAGGGATCCTCAGTTATGTTGACTACGTACTCTTCTTGCATTTTTAGGGTGGTAAGAAAAAATAGGCAACTTTCATATGAACTCATTGATTCTACTTAGTGACTATTGTTGAGTTTTTGTATTATTATCACTGATATATTATGGCACTCCTATAGATCTAGCACTTGGCATTCCTATAACACTTAGTATTTTCTTAGTTCCATGTTAACTACTTCCATCTCTCTACACACAGATTAACACACACACACACAAAACAGTATGGTGATTTGTGGTGCTTACTCACTAAGTGACGTGAGTGAACTGATAGCCAATCTTTTTACTGACCCCATTTAGCATGACTGTTAAACATGAGAAATAGTTAAAGCAAAGCTCTAGTAACTGTCTATTTTTGCTAAGTCTAACATTCAGAAAACGAAGATCATGGCATCTGGTCCCATCACTTCATGGGAAATAGATGGGGAAACAGTGGAAACAGTGTCAGACTTTATTTTTGGGGGCTCCAAAATCACTGCAGATGGTGATTGCAGCCGTGAAATTAAAAGACACTTACTCCTTGGAAGAAAAGTTATGACCAACCTAGATAGCAGATTCAAAAGCAGAGACATTACTTTGCCAACAAAGGTCCATCTAGTCAAGGCTATGGTTTTTCCAGTAGTCATGTATGGATGTGAGAGTTGGACTGTGAAGAAAGCTGAGTGCCAAAGAATTGATGCTTTTGAACTGTGGTGTTGGAGAAGACTCTTGAGAGTCTGCGAAGAGATCCAACCGGTCCATTCTAAAGGAGATCAGCCCTGGGTGTTCTTTGGAAGGAATAATGCTAAAGCTGAAACTCCAGTACTTTGGCCACCTCATGGGAAGAGTTGACTCATTGGAAAAGACGCTGATGCTGGGAGGGATTGGGGGCTGGAGGAAAAGGGGAAGACAGAGGATGAGATGGCTGGATGGCATCACCGACTCAATGGATGTGAGTTTGAGTGAACTCTGGGAGATGGTGATGGACAGCGAGGCCTGGCGTGCTTGCGATTCAGGGGGTCGCAAAGAGTCAGACACGACATAGCAACTGAACTGAACATAAACTTTGGAAACCTGAAATACTCTTAAGTAATTTAATTCACTACATAAAATCAATAAATACCGTATAATGAGACACAGATATTTGGACATACAGTAAAGTTTGGTTACTTGTCGTTAAGCCTAGAGAAGAACTTGAGATCTTTAAAGTTCCTTTTAACTCTCAAACTGTCTATATGAGCAATCTGACAGTTACATCATGATGTTATCTGCAGATACCCCCATGCCAGTTCTCAAATTACCCCTGCCTATATCTTGACTTTCAAGCCTACTTTTGACAAAACAGGAATTTGATGTTATCTAGTTGAATAATTTTGATTTCTAAACTGACATCTTGTCATATTTTTATTTATGGATTTCAGTTTATAAATCAATATTCCAAAGACTATTTATAGCTTTTTGGCCTCTAGTAACAGTCTCTTACCTCAGTATCTGGATAAAGTATAAGAACCTACATTTCTTGCAGGTACAAAAAAAAACTAAAAAAAAAAAAAAAAAAAGACAATCCCACTGACATAAGTTTAAAAATTAAAACGTGAATCTTGATTAAAATGTAAATTTTCACTAACTGTTAATTTTCCTGTTTGGAATAATTATCAAGCATTTGAAGAAAATGCATAGGATAGATGTTCTTAGATTTAATTAACATATGCTCTACTCATTGCCCATCCTTACTATCAACATGGCACCCTATTAAATTTCCAAATTGAATAAACATGGCCAATTCTTCTCAAGACTTTTTTGACTGGTGTGAGGCTTATCAGCAGCTTTTAGTTTACTAGCGTATTGTGCATAAGATATCTTATTATAGAAAGATGTAATTAAATTGTATGTATTACTATTCTGTTTGTCTAATCTTATTTCCATATAATTTGTCTCTGACTTTACTACAACTTTGTTTAAAATGAAAGACTCCCTAATGTAATATGTCACATCAGCGGGTTCTATCTTATTGATTCCTGTCCTCAACTAAAAACCGTACAGAAAAGAATCCATTCCCTTTTCCTTAGGAACTCAGATTATTTTAAAAGTTTATTTTGAAAAAATTCCTAAGTAAAAATAGTGACCATTTGTGTTTTAAAAAATTATAATGGACACTAGTACTTGTAGCCCAGATTTAGAAAGAGGTTACCTCGATAACATCTGGTTCCCAGAAATAACCACTATGGTGAAGCTTATGTTGAGGATCTCTTTGCTTTTCCATATAGTTTTACCACATATAAACATTTCTCTAAATTAGTTAATATCTAGTACTGCTTGCTTTAAAATTGATACAAAAGTAATCATACTGAATATATCCTGCTGTGTCATGCTCTTTCTCTTCAGTGTTATGTTTGAGATTCATATATCCTGGAGCATGTAATAACTCGTCTTAGCTTGGGTGCTCTGGAAAGAGAGTCTGAGGTGGGGAATCACATGCAGAGTTTCACCTAAGAGTGCTCTAGAGCAGAGCTGTCCATTGGGACTTTTTGGAATAGTGACCGTGCTTCATATCTACACTGCCTCTTATGGTAGCCATGGCCACAAGCCATGTATGACTTGAGTGATTTAGTTAATTTAGTTTAAATGCAAATGCAAGTGTCTATGTGTAACTCATGGGCTTATATATGGGACAGACAACTCGAGAGAGATATACCTGTAAGGAACTGGGAAAGGCAGGATTGAGCAGAAGGAGAAGCTGGCTTGCTATGTAGTTACACCTCAGACCTCACCCAATCCTCAGAAAGGTCTGGAGCAGGGATGGCTGTTTCAGAGTTGTCCCCAGTCGAGGCAAAGCAACTGAGCTTGAGTATCACAGCATAAGCCAGTTATCGGTGCTGCCTTCTAGAAAATGGAGAAATCTTGGGTGAATCAGTTTCTTGCCTCTACAGGCAATTCCCACTGAAGTGCACAACTAGAAGCCTTCAACAGCCAATATTACCAGTAACAAAGGGTTTAGTGCCAGGCCCTAAAGAGGGAATCTAAGCAGAGCACCGTAATACCCACTATGCAGTTGGCCATTCATTTTCAGTACTCTATTGAAATCTCATTATACAAATCAATTTATTTGTACATTCAATAGGTAATAGAGAATTGGGGTATTTCCAGTTTAGGAAAGTGTGGCTGTTGTAAATACTTTTTCTGAACAGTTCTGTATATGCCCCCTGGTGAATAAACGCAAGGATTTCTCTAGGATATATGCCTGTAAGTGGAATTATGGAGAGTTAGGATATATGCATAATTTACTTTACTGGAAAATGCCAAGCTGTTTTCCAAAATGGTTATGTATTTTATAAATTATAGCCCTTTCATTCAATAGTGCAGTTCTGTCAACTGAGGTTTATTCAGAATATCTATTCTACTGTTCAGAAAACAAGCCATCTTTGATATCATTTCCCTCCTGGATAAAGTATTAAATAACTTTTTTAATTTGGGCACATCCAGCCAAAGGAAACCACCCTTAAAATAATTTTACCCTGCAGAGGTTAGCAGAATTCTAAGAACTCTATTGAGTTGTGCTCTTATATAACTTTTCTCTTAACTGTGGGCAAAACCTGTGACTTGCTTTTAGCCTGTGGAATATGGCAAAAACCATAAACCTAAGATAAAAACTTAAACCTATGATTGGATTATATGTTAAAGATAAAGGGTTTTGCAGATATAATTAAGGTTCTTAATTAGTTTGACTTTGAATTAATGAAAAGAAGTATTACACTGGGTATTACCTGACCTAGACAGGTAAGCCCTTTATAAGGAAGATTGGGCCTTTTATGAAGTCAGAGAGATTGGGAAATCAAGTGCCATATATTCTATAGATATAAGGAAATTAATTCTGCCAACAGTCATGCAGGCTTGCATGGGAACTCTGAGTCTCAGATGAGCTCCCAGTCCTGGCCAGCACCTGGATAGCAGCTCTGTGGGACACTGAGCATACAGTTATGCTGTGCCTCAACTCCTGACCCCTGGAGACTGTGTGAAGATAAATGTGTGTTGTTTAAAGTTGCTAAACTTGTGACAATTTGCTGCAAAGCAGTAAAAAATAAATATACCTGCTTAGCAGCAAAACTCTTTTTTTTTCAACCACATCTCTTTACTTTCCCCATCTGACTATTCAATTTTTTGGGTCTTTTGTATTTGGAGTGAAAGACTTTATTATTTCTATCTTTAAGAGAATCCTTCATTCATTGAAAAGAGACTCTGAGAATACTTCAAATTCAAACTGTAACATTGTATCCAGTGGCAACTTCTTCCTTTTGAAGAAATTATATTCATTTTCCATGAATGAGTGTACCTGTAGGAATGTGTTTGAGAGAAGTTATGTATATCAATTTCAAGGACTAAATATCTAAAAATTGCTTTCCTGAAACATCTAAGAATAACTTGGTTTAAGAGAAAACAAAGTTTTTGCAGGCTCCTTTAAAGACAGAAAAGGCTTTGAAAAGGTAGCAGTGACAGAAACAAAAGAAAAATGAGGATGATGCCTGAAACATAGGGGGAAAAAATGGAGAATTTAAATTTTATAAAGAATGATGGGCTTATCTTATCACAGATCAAAGCAGAATGGTAAAACAAACTTAAATTCAAATAGGAGTGATATATTTTATTCATACTCACATGCAGTTGATGAAAATGGATGCTCTTGTCATAGTTGTGGTTCTCTGGAAGTAGAAATTAGCAGAACTTGTAGGTAATTCATATGAGACATGAGCCCAGAAAAGAGAAGTTGATTGTGCAGGAAAAATGAGATAAAGAAGACAGAGAAGCAATAAAGGTACATCATGAGTTGATAATCTCTCAGTCACCTGAGGCTCTGTTCCTTTGGAAGTCCATTGGGAAATTACAGGGCACATACCTCAGAATTGTCCCAGGGGATGATATGGGGAGTTTGGTGGGTTAAATGGTGTCACTCAGGACCCAGAATGTGAATTTACTTAGAATAAGGACCTTCGCAGTGTAGCTAAGGTAAGCATTTAGAGATTAGTGTAAATCCAGTGGCAGGTGTTCTTGTAAGAGACAGAAGACAGAGTAACACATAGAAGAGGTCGTGTGACCATGGAAGTAGAGATTGGAGTCAGTGTATCCACAAACTGAAGAAGATCAAGGGTTGCCCCCTGTCATCAGAGTCAAGGAGAGAGCCATGGAAGGAATTCTTCCTGGCAGCCTGCAGAAGGAACTAATCCAATTGGATTTGATTTTGGATTTCTCAGTTCCAGAACTGTGAGAGAGTAAATTTCTTTTAAGTCTGCAGTAATTTGCTACAGCAGCCACAAAAAACTGATACAGGGAGGCTGAGCTGTTGACCTCTCACACATCTGGGCCACATCTGAATGTGATGGAATGCCCTTCTGTGACTTTATACAAAGCACCAGGCATCTTGTCAGAGAAAGGTTGCCGCAAGTGTTTGAGGTGGGACCCTGGTGCCACACATGAAATTACTCACTGTACTTGCACTGAAATCAAGTGGGCTTAGAACACATGACACTGACGTCCACAAGCATCTGCTTCACTCTTCCAAGCAGAAATTTAGAAAACCCGATCCCTTCTGTCCTGTGATTCTACCATCTTAAATGTGGTGCTAAAGTGGCTGTGCTTTTGCATAGAAAACTGGAAGGGAAAAGAACACAGAGGGTTGTACATGCGTGGTTTAAAGGCTTAAGTGCTTCTGTTGGCTAGAACTCAGTCATATTTCCCCAATACCTGCAAGTTCAGTTCAGTTCAGCCACTCAGTCGTGTCCAACTCTTTGCGACCCCATGAATCACAGCACACCAGGCCTCCCTGTCCATCACCAACTCCCGGAATTCACTCAGACTCACGTCCATTGAGTCAGTGATGCCACCCAGCCATCTCATCCTCTGTCGTCCCCTTCTCCTCCTGCCACCAATCCCTCCCAGCATCAGAGTCTTTTCCAATGCATCAACTCTTTGCATGAGGTGGCCAAAGTACTGGAGTTTCAGCTTTAGCATCATTTCTTCCAATGAACACCCAGGGCTGATCTCCTTCAGAATGGACTGGTTGGACCTCTTTGCAGTCCAAGGGACTCTCAAGAGTCTTCTCCAACACCACAGTTCAAAAGCATCAATTCTTCTGCGCTCAGCCTTCTTCATAGTCCAACTCTGACATCCATACATGACTACTGGAAAAACCATAGCCTTGACTAGAGACCTTTGTTGGCAAATAATGTCTCTGCTTTTGAATATGCTATCTAAGTTGGTCATAACTTTCCTTCCAAGGAGTAAGCGTCTTTTAATTTCATGGCTGCAGTCACCATCTGCAGTGATTTTCGAGCCCCTAAAAATAAAGTCTGACACTGTTTCCACTGTTTCTCCATCTATTTGCCATGAACTGATGGGACCAGATGCCATGATCTTCGTTTTCTGAATGTTGAGCTTTAAGCCAACTTTTTCACTCTCCTCTTTCACTTTCATCAACAGGCTTTTTAGTTCCTCTTCACTTTCTGCCATAAGGGTGGTGTCATCTGCACATCTAAGGTTATTGATATTTCTCCCAGCAATCTTGATTCCAGCTTGTGTTTCTTCCAGTCCAGCATTGCTCATGATGTACTCTGCATATAAGTTAAATAAGCAGGGTGACAATATACAGCCTTGACATACTCCTTTTCCTATTTGGAACCAGTCTGTGGTTCCATGTCCAGTTCTAACTGTTGCTTCCTGACCTGCATACAGATTTCTCAAGAGGCAGGTCAGGTGGTCTGGTATTCCCATCTCTTTTAGAGTTTTCCACAGTTTATTGTGATCCACACAGTCAAAGGCTTTGGCATAGTCAATAAAGCAGAAATAGATGTTTTTCTGGAACTCTCTTGCTTTTTCCATGATCCAGCGGATGTTGGCAATTTGATCTCTGGTTCCTCTGCCTTTCCTAAAACCAGCTTGAACATCAGGAATTTCACGGTTCACATATTGCTGAAGCCTGGCTTGGACAATTTTGAGCATTACCTTACTAGCATGTGAGATGAGTTCAATTGTGTGGTAATTTGAGCATTCTTTGGCATTGCCTTTCTTTGGGATTGGAATGAAAAGTGACCTTTTCCAGTCCTGTGGCCACTGCTGAGTTTTCCAAATTTGGTGGCATATGGAGTGCAGCACTTTCACAGCATCATCTTTCAGGATTTGAAATAGCTCAGCTGGAATTCCATCACCTCCACTAGCTTTGTTCGTAGTGAAGGAGGCTAGGAAATATAGTTGTTCTGGTTATCTGATGCTCTGTGATTAATAATACCAAATCTCAACTATTGGGGGAAAACATTTAGTTTGCTCATGAGTCTGCCGCTTGGGGAGGGCTCCAGTCTGCTCTTTACAGCACTAGTTGAAGCAGTTCGTCTGGGGCTGGAGGGTCTACTTCCGAGATGGCTTACACGTGTGGCTGGCAAGTGGGTAACACTGTCATCTGGAAGTTTGGCTGAGGCTGTTATCTTGGGGCCTTCGTTCATTTCCTTGTGGGCCTCTCCAAGGAGTCTTTATACTTCTCTCAAGTGCAAACTGCACTCACACACTCACTTCCAACACCTTGCAAAATTCTCATACTATTTCAGCATCAGGCTCATACTTGAGATTCAGGATTCCTTTAAATCACATCTGGATGGAGATGAAACTCCTTGGGTCCTGTTTCTGAAGGGTGGTTCCTCTTGGTCTAAATACCCAGAACTGAAGAGTCAAATAGTCTGACCCCTCCCACATGGCCAGTAGACAAAACTAGGATAGAGTGTAAGATTCAACAGATACTTCTGTTCAAAAACAAGAGAGCGATGAGAGTCATTTGTTCATGAAAATACAGAAATCTGGGGAGAAACATGTGCCAGTAACTTATTGGGGCCCATTCCTGCTCTCGAGGGGTTATTCTCTCTGACTTTTGCTCTGAGCTCTTCTCCTTACCCTTGAGTCATCTGTCCTGTTCCATGGGGACTAGCTCATCATTACCTCTGAGTAGACTTCTAGCTTGCTTTCTGCCTACAGAAGTTTGGAACCCAAAGGCCTCTCTTCATTTCACACTGCCAATCTTTTGTCCAAACTGATATTATTTTCTTCAGGTATCTATAGAAGTTCTATTAAACAAAAGCAACACCCATGCTTCTAAGACCTTTACCTTAGAGTAAAAGTCATGGGCTGTAGGACAATGCAGTTAATATTCTTAAAAGTTGTTTTGTTTAGATGAAAGGAACCACAAAGCACACCTATATGATTCTTACCAGCCCCCTTTTTTTTCCTAGCACAAAAATTCTCAGAGGAACTTTCTTAAGGTACTCAGAAAGTCTACTGCACACATCTTAAATATTCATAAACCTCTCAGAAACCTTGCTTTAGACACCTTGTGCAACCATCAGTTCAGTTCAGTTCAGTCACTCAGCCTTGTCCGACTCTTTGCCACCCCATGAATCGCAGCACGCCAGGCCTCCCTGTCCATCACCAACTCCCGGAGTCTCACTCAGACTCACGTCCATCGAGTCAGTGATGCCATCCAGCCATCTCATCCTCTGTCGTCCCCTTCTCCTCCTGCCCCCAATCCCTCCCAGCATCAGCGTCTTTTCCAGTGAGTCAACTCTTCGCATGAAGTGGCCAAAGTACTGGAGTTTCAGCTTTAGCATCATTCCTTCCAAAGAAATCCCAGAGCTGATCTCCTTCAGAATGGACTGGTTGGATCTCCTTGCAGTCCAAGGGACTCTCAAGAGTCTTCTCCAACACCACAGTTCAAAAGCATCAATAGAGTCAGACTAATAAAGTACCCTGGATTTTATACATTCCCTGAAACTCTCTCTCACATTGAAAGTTTTGTCCTCTGGAGAGATTAAGGATGAGAACGTTTTTGTTTTGAACCCAGGAAGTCCTAGTTCCTTTATATATCCTCCGAATTCTGCTTGGAAAATGATTCATTTGTTTTTCAGTCCATCTCTCTTTCAGCTTCATCTTATTCTATGTGATGTTTAGAAACCACTTGACATACTCCTTATTCTGCTGAATCTACCAGTTCACATTATATCTTCTTCTTTCTGTATTAATTGCAGGTAACAACTCTGACAAATTTTCCTTTCTAAATAACAGGAGTCACCCTTTATCTGGCTTAAAATAACAATTTCCTCACTGTCCTTCAAGTTCTCACCAGCAAGTCTTCTGATTTCACTAATAATCTTCTTGAAGCCTTTCTAACTTCTGCCTACCATTCAATCCCAAATCAATGCCACAGGTTTTAGGTTTTTAACATTAACACCCCACTTCCAGCATTAAATTCTATTCTAGTTGACAAACCACTATAAATCTTAATGGTTTAAAACAGTGACAATAGCTTAGTTTGCTCACAAATCTGCCATGGTCATAGGTTTGGGTGCATCATCTCTGCTCCATGCTGCTCCATCTGATCGTGCCTGACTGGAGTTGGAGGATCTACTTTCAACACTCATACGACTAACAAGATATGCTGCTGCCAGCTGGGAACTGCAGATCTGTTCTTTTCCACATGGACTTCTCCGTGGGGCTACCTGGGTGTCCTCACAGCATAGTTGCTAAATTATAAGAGGAGCTGGTCCAAAACAGAGGAAATGGGAGTTGCTAGTTTCTTCAAATCTCATTCTAGACACAGGCATAGGTCATTTCTGCCATATTCTTTTGGTCAAAGTCTCCCATATACAAAGGAAGACATTATAGGCATAGTTTTTAATGAAAGGATTATCAAAGAATTTAAAGGCATCTGTAGCCGTCCACAGTAGTTAAGCTGTGTATTCAAGGAAAGGGGGAAACAAATCTGGTGAATAGTTGTCTTTTTTCTGACACAACATATTCTGTCCTTTTTAAACAGTAGTCATATCCTCGGTGGGTATGAAGTTACAATTATACAAGGTAAGTTTTAGAGATCTGCCATACAGCACAGTGCCTAGAGGTAATAATACAGTTGTTTGTTGTTGTTTAGTCACTGAGTCGTGTCTAACTCTTTGTGACCCCATGGACTCTAGCCCACTAGGCTCCTCTGTCCATGGGGTTTTCCAGGCAAGAATACTGGAGTGGATTGTCATTTCCTTCTCCAGTGGATGTTCCTGACCCAGGGATCGAACTTGAGTCTCCTGCATTAAAGGCACATTCTTTACCATTGAGCCACCTGGGAAGCCCCAGTAATGTGGTGGTTGTTGTTCAGTCACTAAGTTGTGTCCAACTCTTTGCAACCCCATGAACTGGAACATACTAGTCTTCCTTGTCCTTCACTATCTCCCAGAATTTGCTCAAACTCATGTCCATTGAGTTAGTGATGCCATCCAACCATCTCATCCTTTGTTATCCCCTTCTCCTCCTGCCTTCAATCTTTCTCAGCATCAGTGTCTTTTCCTTTTTTCCAATGAGTCACTGCTTTGCATCAAGTGACTAAAGTATTGGAGCTTCAGTTTCAGCATCAGTCTTCAGTGACTATTCAGGGTTAATTTCCTTTAGGATTGACTGGTTTGATTTCCTTGCCATCCAATGGACTCTCAAGAGTCTTCTCCACCACCACAGTTTGAAGGCATCAGTTCTTCAACGCTCAGACTTTTTTTATTGTCCAGTTCTCACATCCATACATGACTACTGGAAAAACCATAGCTTTGACTATACGGACCTTTGTAGGCAAAGTAATGTCTCCACTTTTTAATATGCTAAGTTAGTCATTGCTTTTCTTCCAAGAAGCAAGGGTCTTTTTAATTTCATGGCTGTAGTCACTGTCCACAGTGATTTTGGATCCCAAGAAAATAGTCTGTCACTGTTTCCATTCCATGTCTCTGCTTTTTAATACCAATAATATGGTATTGGGCATTAAAAATTTTGTTGAGAGGATAGATATGGTGTCAAGGGCTCTTTGTGAGAAAAGGGCACAAGGAAAATTTTGGAGGTGATTACTAGCTTTATAACTTTGCTTTTAGTGATCATATCATGGATATATACACATGTTCAAACTCATCAAACTGTACACATCAATAAAGCTATAAATAAAAAAAGAGGCTCCAAGTATTTATAATCAACTTATTGTCAAGTGATCAAAATTTAAGTGTTCATCTCTATGAATTTAGTTGCAGGCATGTAATCATAGAAAGTCTATTAAAATGAAACTCAGGTTGTAGTCAGTTTTTAAATACAAGATAAACAAAGGATTTCTTGTACACCTTTAAGTAACTGGAGGTTTATAACATTTGTAGAGATCTAATACTTAGACATTTTTCCTTATGTTGTACTAAAATCTCTATTGAAAGTTTTACTCACAAGTCCTAGTTTTATTTTCTTGACCAAACAAGACAAATGCAATTTCTCTTCTAATCTGTTTCTGTACCACAGCCTACCATGTATTTGAAGTCAGCCGTCATGGTGCTCCTGAGTGATATCTCACTGCTAGTAGTTCTTTTAAATATTGATATCCTAAATTGAAAATAAATGCCTTCTAGACCAAACTCCTGAGTTTGGTCTCAGTACTATTAGTTCCTTAAATGTTTATATCTTAAATTGAAAATAAGTGCTTTCTCGATGTGACCAGTTACATTTTTCCTTTTTAATACCAGTTTAATTCATGTAAAGAGAAAAGGAAAAACTATTAGTTTATACATTAAGGTAGTAATATGTTATGTTCATGAAACTGTCTTATGCATCTCTCTTGGAATTCAAACAAGAACCTTGTCAATTAGCAGAGCATTTACCATAAATTTAATTAAAGGTGAGTATTCACTTCTTACAAAATAAATGTCTCTTACTGAAGATGTTCTACCCATATACTCACTAGAACTATCAGAAAAATAGGATTAAATAGATATACTCTGATTTCAATTTTAAGCATCCAAATTTGAAGAAATTAATTCCTTGTCCAAGTTTGGACAAGTTGATATAAGTTCGTAACAAAATATCAGTTTCTGACTTCATGTTGTTATTATTTTCTATTAGTTCATGTTGTTAAGTAATTTGTATATTTAAGGTCTACATTCAAAGTTATAGCAATTTATAGTTATGTATGTAGATCATTAGCCATTTGTAGTCCGTTGAAATTCAAGGAACTATTTAGAGATTTTAAAAATCACTTTGAGTATCCAAACTTTTAAGTGCGTTTTTGACAGTTTAACTATCAGTATACCTCAGACTTACTGAAGCTGAAAGGACCCAGTGAAAATTCTCTGTTTTATTGTTATACTGTAATACAAAAATACTAATATTTTTAGAATTCAAGGAAATTGAATAATTTCTAATATTTTTAGAAAACAAGGAAATTCCTTTTTTTTTTTCCTAACCAGGTTAACATATTTTTTAGGTTTATAGTTACTCTTATTAAGAATACTGGGTGCTCTATTTTTTTCTTCAATTAGCAACCATAAATTAAGTTTTTTGGATACAACAATAATTTCCTAGGGAGAGTTAATTTAAAAAGTAATGTTTACAGAAGGATTAGCATAGCAACATATCAACACCTGGAAGGAACACCACATGAATATCCTCGAAGTTATTTCACCTTGTCTTAAAATTAGAGAGCTGTGTAGTTGGAAATTTGTCATACATAAAGATAAAGCAGAAATCTTCTCTTACCACACAGAATGCAAAATCTAGCAACCTATGACCAGTGTTAGCATCTGAGAGGTACTGTATCATTCTTCCTTAAAAAAAAAAAAAAAAAAAAAAAAAAAGAGGCCTATTTTTACCTGACTTAATGACAGTTTAGTAGTGAAGTCTAGAAATGTGAGAATTTCAGGAGAGCAGAGCTGTATGTATTAAGTCCAGACTCCCAGGTCATAGTTCTAGTTATCTTGACTTAGTAGATCTGCACAAGGACTCTAAAATCAAATGTGTGTATTTCTAATAAACAACTGAGGTGATCTTGATGTAGATAACCCATGGATCAGACTTAGAAAAGCACATGTCAAGGGCAGCTTTGCATATAGTCTCAGATTTCACTGCTTGTTGTGATTCTTTTAAGTTTTCTGCATAACTTATAATTCACAATTTCCCAAGGCATTTTTGCTATGGATTTTAAAAGCTATTTATGTAATAAATTTTGGTAGTTTGAATATAAACTCTGCCCCACCTATTTCAGAAGGGCAAAAATGGCACACCTTTATCTGTGATGAAAGTAAACTCAAGTTATGCACACCTAGCCAGAATACTCGGGGCTATTCATTCCATGTATGATCACAATCCAGCTCATTAGAGAATCTAAGCAATCAGTCTCATTCAGAGTAATTTCTAGAGTCTTTCCCATTCACGACCAACATTTAAGTGACTTACTATATATCAGTAAAATTCAGTGGTAAAAAAGGCATTTTTGACAATGGTATTAAAAATTAATAGTGGATAAACCTTTGAAGTAGGTAGATAAAAGGTGTTAAACTTGGAAGTGGTCTAAGTAAGGGATGAATTGAACTCTACCATAGGCAAAATAAGAAAAATTAAGTAATGGGAAATATTGGCACCACTTAAAATGAATGCCCCATTTTTATTAGATCTTAAGATGTATAAGACTTAGGTCTTCAGTTACAAATGTGAATTTTCTATGTAGCAGTGACTTTTAAGGCTTTAATTAGATAAAAGGGTCATAAGCCCCATAGATCAATAACTTAATTTGTCTTTATGCCTTAACAAACAAAATCCAACTCTGTGTTCTGCTTTTTAACTGAGTAATTTTTAACTTTAGAAGAGAGGTTGAGTGAGGTAGTCTCTCTTTTCAAGGTCTTAGTTTTCTGATTCTGTGACCTTCTGTGATCTTGTTGTTTAGCGGCTAAATTGTGTCTGACTCTGTGACCCCACGGACTGCAGCTCGCCAGGCTCCTCTGTCTTCCTGTCTCCTGGAGTTTGCACAAACTCATATCCATTGAGTCAGTGTGCCATCCAACCATCTCACCCTCCGTTTCCCCTTCTCCTCCTGCCCTCAATCTTTCCCAGCATCAGGGTCTTCTCCGGTGTGTCAGCTCTTCACATCAGGTGGTATTGGAACTTCAGCTTCAGCATCAGTTCTTCCAATGAATATTCAGGGTTGATTCCTTTAGGATTGACTGGTTTGATCTCCTTACAGTCCAAGGGACTTTCAAGAATCTTCTCTGTGACCTCGGGACCACTTTAAACTATGTCAAGCTCAGTTGCCTCATCTGTTAGGTTGTTTCCTCATGTATAAAATGCAGTAAATGTTTCTGTAGCCTTTCCAGTACTATTAAGACAGTGTGACTCAAGAACAAAGAAAAAAGGTACAGCAGTGTGGGTAGGTCTGTGAGCTCTTGGCTGTTAAGAAGTGAGCAAAAATGATATGCATTTACTTCTGTGTTGATTTAAACTTCTTTATCTCTTTCATCTTGTCTGTGGACAGTCTAGTTGATTTTACTCCAAACGCAGGATGCCGGGATCTAGTTGAATGCCTTTGTGCTGATAAATAATTGTAGAATTCTCTGATGTGCTAACCAAGTTTCTCATACAGTTAACAGTTAATACATCTTCAGTCTTTCTCCCGTTTTATTTTCTTCCTCTTCTAAAAGGTGAAAGCCTCCATGAAATATTTTCACACCTTCTCTTTTTTTGTTTTTTTACTTCCTATCACACCATGATCAGAGATTCACATTTTCCTTAAGTGTAATCAAATAAGAATTTAGCCTTCCAGAATTACCAAGATAAGCAATTTTAGTGACATCATTCAGGATACCATGTATCATGTTGATGGTTTTCTATATTTGAGCAAGCAGAGTGGGAGTCTATGAAGTGTTGGGAACTGCATTTTCTGGATTTCCTATTATGTCCATGTCTAGTTGTCCATCCTGCCCAAAATTGAGTGGAATTAAACCAACACTAATTGGGAGAAACAAATAAAGGGACTGCAGTCATATGAACTGTAGGGACTAACTAGAAACTTTAGTAAGAACTTTTGGGACATTGGATACTAATAATAAAACAGTATCAATTAAGAAAGCTCTATAAGTTAGGAGTTTGGGATTAACATTTACACAATGTTCTATATAAAGTAGATAAACAACAAGGACCTATTGTATAACACAGTTCAGTTCAGTCGCTCAGTTGTGTCCAACTCTTTGTGACCCCATGAATCGCAGCACGCCAGGCCTCCCTGTCCATCACCAACTCCCGGAGTTCACTCAGACTCACATCCATCGAGTCAGTGATACCATCCAGCCATCTCATCCTCTGTCGTCCCCTTCTCCTCTTGCCCCCAATCCCTCCCAGCAGCAGAGTCTTTTCCAATGAGTCAACTCTTCGCATGAGGTGGCCAAAGTCCTGGAGTTTCAGCTTTAGCATCATTCCTTCCAAAGAAATCCCAGGGCTGATCTCCTTCAGAATGGACTGTTAGATCTCCTTGCAGTACAAGGGACTCTCAAGAGTCTTCACCAACACCACAGTTCAAAAGCATCAATTCTTCGGCGCTCAGCATTCTTCACAGTCCAACTCTCACATCCATACATGACCACTGGAAAAACCATAGCCTTGATTAGACGGACCTTTGTTGGCAAAGTAACGTCTCTGCTTTTGAATATGCTATCTAGGTTGGTCATAACTTTCCTTCCAAGGAGTAAGCATCTTTTAATTTCATGGCTGCAATCACCATCTGCAGTGATTTTGGAGACCCCCCAAAATAAAGTCTTGACACTGTTTCTACTGTTTCCCCATCTATTTCCCATGAAGTGGTGGGACCAGATGCCATGATCTTCGTTTTCTGAATGTTGAGCTTTAAGCCAACTTTTTCGCTGTCCTCTTTCACTCTCATCAAGAGGCTTTTTAGTTCCTCTTCACTTTCTGCCATAAGGGTGGTGTCATCTGCATATCTGAGGTTATTGGTATTTCTCCCGGCAATCTTGATTCCAGCTTGTGCTTCTTTCAGGGAACTATATTCAATGTCTTGTAATAACCTATAATGGAAAAAAATCTGAAAAAGAATAGATATCTATATTTGTATTTATATCTGTTGTTTAATATTAATCCCATGTACCTCAAACTAACAGAACATTGTAAATTAACTATACTTCACTAAACATGGTTAAAAAAAGAAAGCTCTAAAATGGAGGGGTGAACAATTGGCAATTAATTTAGAACCAAACCTTCTTTGTGCCTATAGCTCTCAAACTGCAGATGAATGCTAAGCAGTTGTGAGTCTCAAGAACACAGGGCATGTGCAGGGATTTTACATAAGCATTGATAACTTTTTTTTCTGAAAGTGTTCATTCTCCTTCAAGATAGAGAACTCAGAATAAAAATCAGCCCATTATTATTGGTGGGAAGTAATGTTTGTCATCTGTGTCTATAAACTACATAACTAGGTCTTAGAGTTCAGAATATAAACAGCAAACCAAAGCTATGTGTTTTAAATGTGATCTACATGTTCTGTTTTCAGTAACAAAGAGGAGATCAGAAATAAGTTAACCCTCAGTTTCTTCATCTCTGAAGTGAGGGTTTTAATGTTTGGCTTTGATATTTGAAAATCATTGAAGATCACCCAAATGAGAACTACCAGAGGCTGTTTATTCAGATCTTGCTAAAAGACGGAAGGCAGCCAAAATCACTTTTATGTGGCAGAGACCCAAAGGCAGGCAGGAATGTGGAAAAGCTTTATAGTGAAAGGCAAGGAAAGTTTCAGGTCTAATATGACTGAAGTTTGTTGGCCTGAAGAAACTGGGAGTCGCCTAACTAGAAGGAGGCTCAGTTAAATGGCAAAAAATAGATTTTGTTTGTTAAGGCATAAAGATACAAATTAAGTTATTGATAAACAGGGTTCACGATCCCTGTGTCTAGTCAAAAAGTTTGAAAGTCATTGTTACATGGAAGCATTAATATTTATAACTAATGACCTAAGTCTCCTTATATATCTTAAGATCTAATATAAATGGGGTATCCATTTTAAGATGGTGCCAACATTTCCCATTACTTATTTAAAAAAAAAAAACTTTTTTGCCTATGGCAAAGTTTAGTTCATCACTTAGACCATTTGCAAGTTTAACACCTTTTATCTACCTACTTCAAAGGTTTTTCCACTATTAATTTTTAATGCCACTGTCAAAAATGCCTACTTCACCACGGAATTTTACTAATACATAGTAAGTCACTTAAATACTGGTTGTGAATGAGAGAGACTCTGGGAAGTTACTCTGAATGAGACTTAGTGCCTGGATTCTCTAATGAACTGGATCGTGATCCTACACAGAATGAATAACCCTGACTATTCTGGCTACATCTACATCAACTTGAGTTTACTTTCATCACAGATAAAGATGTGTCATTTTTGCCTTTCTGGGATAGCTGGAGCAGAGTTTATATTCCTACTGCTATAATTTATTATATAAATAGATTTTAAAACCCACAACAAAAATGCCTTGTGACAGTGTAAGTCAGAAGTGAATATAAAGCGTAAGGAAGCTGGGATCATTGACCAAGTCCTAACCATTCTGGGACGACTATTGCGAGGTTGTGGTT
Source organism: Bubalus bubalis (assembly GCF_019923935.1). Lineage (NCBI taxonomy): Eukaryota > Metazoa > Chordata > Mammalia > Artiodactyla > Bovidae > Bubalus > Bubalus bubalis. Next base: position 47,449,643 of record NC_059167.1, read on the forward strand.
TGACTTCCAGACTGGTTGCTATGGAGACTGTGGGTCAGATTTCTGTCATGTGTAGTCTTAAAGACCATATTCGGTTTTTAAGGCTGACAGCTTTGTTGTGAGGATTGACCATGGAATTAATTGGAAAGATGCCTCTGTTGCTGCTTTTGGAGGTGGTAGAAGTATTATTAGACAGTAAAGGGAAGTATGAGCTTTCCTGGTGGCTCAGTGGTAAAGAATCCACCTGCCAGTATAGGAGACTTGGGTTCAATCCCTGGATTGGGAAGATTCCTTGGAGAAGGAAATGGCAAAGCCACTCCATTATTATTACCTGGGAAATCCCATGGACAGAGGACCTGGCAGGCTACAGTCCATGGGGTCGCAAAGGAGTCAGACACAACTAACTGACTAAACAACAACAAAAATGGGAGGGAATAGTATCTGGGGAAGAGAAGCAAGAAAGCTGCTCCACTCATGTAAAAAGCATTCCACCTGCTTTCCCTGGGCTATGGGAACTTTACCTAGAGTAATTGTGTCTAATCCTGCCTAAGTATAGGCCAATATAAATGTTCTTCTTTCTGGATGATAAACTGTCCACATTGCATCACAGACGTCTCAAAACCCTTGAACATCTGTAGCTTTATGTTCTGCTTCCAAAACCATTTTAAAAGTTCCAATTTTTCTAACCTGTCATCTACTAGAGCTAACGTGTCCTTATCTCCAAATTATGAGGAGATAAACAGCCAACTCAGAGTCAGAGGAAATTGCAAACTTATTATATAAGAGCTATCTAGTTCATGTTTTAATATCATCAATAATTTGCCAGCCTTTGTTATATTTTAAAGCTTATTTCTTTTTTTAATACTCAGGCTCACTACTATCTCATTTTCTTTTGTGTCTTTTTATCCACTCTGTCCTGATTTTCCTAATTCCTATCATCTGTATGCCTTGTTGCCAAAACTTTCAAGACATCACTTACCTGCCTTGAACAAAAACCATCTTGATCTGTACACTAGTGCAGTCAGCCACTGCATGCACACAGATTCTGTAAGCTCTTTACAGAGATGTCACAGCTTCATTATCTTACCTGAGGAATCTTTTCTCAGCTCTTCTCAACCTCCACTCTGGAGCCCTTTTGCTCAGTTGTGCCTGACTCTTTGCAGCCCCATGGATTGCAGCTGGAGCCCTTTACCTGATCTCTATTCCTGCCCCCATGACCTGAACACCTGGACACAAACATCCTCCTCCCATAGTCTGCTGCCCTTCCTTTCTCCTCCCTCTTCTTCCTAGATCTACTCTTCCATCGTCCCTCTCATTTCTCTTCTTCCTTCCTCCAGACCATAATACATATTTGTTTCAGAGCTCCAGCCATTCTTGTCAAACACTTAAATCCCTTTCTGACCGCATGGCCCTCCAGTAGTAAATCCAGCACCATTTCCTTGATTTCTGAATCCAGTCCTGGAGGGAACTCATGATGGTCCTAGATGCTCAAGGACCCACCCTCACCAGCGCTCCTGAGCTCCCTGGCAGGTCCACTCTGGGTCCAACTCAAGGTCTGCTCTTGTTCCTAGCAAAAACTGTTTCGAACTTCTGCTCCTTACTTCTCTTACCTCAAGATAAAAATTCCTTGCTCTCCTTCCTCATCATCAATGAGATTTACCTGCAAGACTCTTTATTGCCTGACCATGCTCTTCATTTACATTTGAGGGTAATCCTCCCACATTAACTCTGGATACCAGTTTCTCTCATTTCAGTAGGGGCCTCACTCCCCTATCTGTGCTTCTCTTTCATAAAGTGATATCCTTTTTTTAGACTTTCTCCCCAGGGTTTTGCCTCTGGCTGTGTAGTCTCCTCTCTTGCTCTCTTTGAGTAATCTTGTTTACGCCATAATTTTAGCTACCACACACATCCTGGAAGTCCTCAAGCTGTGTCAGTAGTTCAGGGTGCTTCCAAAACTACTGATTGGTTTACCTGGTTACCTTCTGGATAGTTCCATTGACTTCTCCCTCTCTCTCTTTTTTCTCACCATTTATATAATGAATTATATTTATTTTATTAACTATTTCATAAGTATTTTCATAATCCTATCAATTTTATTTATTGGCTATTTCATAAGTATAACTTTATTAAACTTCCTGCTACTGCCAAATCATTTTTTAAAAACACAACTGTAATTATGCATTCTCATGTTTAAAATCATATAATAGTCCTCATCAAATTTAGTATAAATGCAAATTCCTTGGTATGAAAAAAAGGTCCTTCAGTATTTGACACTTGCAGCTCTCTAGCCTTTCGTTTCCCAAAGTATACTCAGAGGAACACTTTTTCTGTGGGAGGTTTTACAAGATGGAACGTGGGGAATAGGAGAGGGGTGAAGGGCTCTATCGAGTTCAAATGCATTTGAGAGAGTAACGTTCAGTTGATAACTTTCAGACTATTGATTCTCAAACTGTCCCAGTTGATTCTCAACTGGTGCTGATTCTCAACAGCACCAGGATTTCTTGAGACTTCATTATATATGCAAAGTCTTAAGCTTCACCCTGGACCTGCTGAATCAGGAACTCTGGGCGTAGAGCCTACCTGTCTGTTTTAGCACACCTTCCCAGTGATGCTAAGAAACACTAAGGTTTGGAAACCACTGTCTTAGAGATGCATATTAACATCTTACTACAAGAAGTCTGGAAATAAGTTATTTGTTTAAGCAAACATTTCCTCAATTTGATCATGGACCGTGTGTGTGTGTGTGTGTGTGTGTGTGTGTGTGTGTAATATACTCAATATGCTTAGAGAAACTTGTCAAAAACCTGAAGCCTTACATTACTAGTAATTCTCTATTTAGCTTTGTATGCTTTTGTATTTAAATATCCTATCCTTGCAGCATTTTACTAAAATCTTCCCCCAACCCTTGTCTGGCCAACTCCTTAGAAGAGGTATTTCAAAATATGCTTATAGAACCAATACATGGGATGGCACAGAAATTTCTTCATAGCAACCTTAGAAGTGTTGCTCCCTCCTCCTACTGTTATTTCAATTTTTTTTTTCATGTAATGGTTCTCTCTATATATTGATCTCTTCTTAATGGAGTATCTTCATATTTTCTTCTTTGATATTGTGAAGTATAATGTACATCTTATCAGCTTGTCTGTACAAGCTTTTTGTATTGGAATATCCTTTATCAACATAACAACTAGAAGCTTTTCTCACTGGATCCTACATTCTGGTAACTTTCTACTTTTAAAAAATTATCTCCCCATTATGCTCCCATAGTCTTTCTTTCACATATCTTTCCCCAATTATCTGTTAACAAGATAATTTTTAGTCACTATAAAACTAATGGCAATGTTAAAATTGACATACTAAGTCATAGTTTTATAAACCTATTACATTTTATTTGTTTAGGTTAAATTATATATTATACCTGTATACAATATAAATATGTATTTTAAATATTTTTCTTATAAATAGTAATTAATAGAGGTTTTAGTAAGTAATTAATGTACTTATTACTAGCTTTCAGAATTTCCACTGCCATTATATTTTTTCTAACCATAATTTCAAATGCTCTAGTAAAATTCTCAAATAGTAATAAAGCGTTCCATGGTGGCTTAGTGGAAGAATCCACTGGCCAATGCAAGAGATGTGGGTTTGATCCCTGGGTCGGGAAGATCCCCTGGAAGAGGAAATGGCAGCCTACTCCAGTGTTCTTGCCTGGGAAATCACATGGGCAGTGTAGCCTGGCAGAACACAGTCCGTGAGGCCACAAAGAGCCGGACATGACTTAGCAACTAAACATCAACTTAGCACAACTGAATTCCTCAGCAATCAAGGGAGTATCCTATGTATTGGGTTGGTCAAAAGGTTTGTTTGCGTTTTTCCACAAGACATAAGAATGTTTTGGCCAACCAAACACATGGTTGTACTCCATCCTTTTAAACATGCAATCTATTAAAATACACTGCTACTGCTAAGTCACTTCAGTCGCGTCTGACTCTGTACGATCCCATAGATGACAGCCCACCAGGCTCCCCCGTCCCTGGGATTCTCCAGGCAAGAACACTGGAGTGGGTTGCCATTTCCTTCTCCAATGCATGAAAGTGAAAAGTGAAAGTGAAGTCACTCAGTCGTGTCCGACTCCTAGCGACCCCATGGACTGCAGCCCACCAGGCTCCTCCGTCCATGGGATTTTCCAGGCAAGAGTACTGGAGTGGGGTGCCATCCCCTTACAAAGCATGGTTTGTGATACCAATATGTGAGACATAAAAACTAATGACAGATTCCTTTGGTTTATTCTGATGCATCATATAGAATTTTATGCAAAATAATGTTACCAGCTATAATCCTGTAGTGGTATTAAAAAAGGAATGTAAGTATACTTTGTGACAGTTAAGGGACTTTGGAATTAACGTGTATTCAGCTACTTTGGTCTTTTCCCCTTTACCACTCTTTGCAAAATGATGATAAGGGACTCTGGTGTTAGACATGCTTTTGTAGTCATTTACTTTTATTTAATCACATTATTTGAAACAAGTTAGGCATATAGTTTGGCTGTATACACATCAAGATGATTAATGATAGTGTTCTCATATAGTTCACCATGGCCATCAGAACTAATTTTACTTACAATCTTTACAACTCACCAGGTTCTCTGGATTTCTGACTACATCATAGAGAGGGAAGTCTATTGAGTTTAATGTAATGAATAAATAATTACATTACTGTGACCATAATAAATTCCTGTTCATAAAAGACAAGCTTCCATAGACAATGGAACCTAATAATTGGAGAAGTTAGACATTTGTTTGCCTGTATTGCTGCCTTTTTCTTCTTAAACATCTTCTGATATGCCTTGGTGTACCTGAGGAATTAAAAGAGGAAGGCTTCAGAGTTTCAAGTGGTTCTCAGGGCCAGATGCATAAGGTTTATTAAGATCCTTTGAAGACTACTTTTAGTTCATTCTGGCAATTTGAAGTAATATGTGCTAACCACTAGTTTTTTGACTAATCTCAGTCTTCAGCTTTTAATATGTTACATTTTGAGCTTAAAGGTAAATGAACAGCACTTGGAAGTACCCTCGGAAAATTTAAGTCCCTAAAGGTACATTATAGTCTTTGTATGAGGTCTGGAACAACACAGGGTTATATTTAACTTCAGTGAGAGCAGTAATAGTGTGATGACTCATCTAAATCTGGTTACATATGTTGAGCATCATTAGAAGATATGCATATAGTTATTCAGCAGAAGGTGCCTGATCTTTGGAAAAGACACAGTAGTTGAGTAAGACAAATGATTCTTGTTGTTTAGTTGCTAAGTCATGTCCGACTCTTTTGTGACCCCAGGGACAGTAGCCTGCCAGGCTGCTCTGTCATGGGATTTTCCAGGTAAGAATCCTGGAATGGGTCGCCATTTCCTTCTCCAGGGTATCTTCCTGACCCAGGGATTAAATCCATATCTCCTGCATTACAAATGAATACTTTACCACTGAGCCGTCAGGGAAGCTAAATGATTGGACCAAATAAAATCTAATCCACCTTTTGTATGAGAGACCATGAATTTCCTGAGCTACCAATTGGAGTTTTCAAATATCCTGGACCTAAAAGTTTATAAATACTTCAGCAAAAATAGTCAAGGAAGCCATATGCTTCCCACTTATATACTTGAGTGAAAATTGCCTCCATCTTCATCTTTTTTTCCTAATTTTAAAAAGTAAATGTAAAAGAAGTGCTGTAAGAAAAATACCCAATGAAGCAAAACAACCAGAATAATTTACCTGTATGTTTGAAAGAATTGCATGTGTTGAGTATGAAGTTTATATGTGAAACATTCAAGAGTATTATACTATTTTGATCTCACTGTAAATTTAGATCATTCAGACGACACTCCTTCTAGAGGTGACAGTGGAGAATTCATTCAGTGTGATAAATTAAGCATTCAATATGATTTAAATATACCTATATGCATATAAAAAAACTTACAAAGTTACAGTTAACTTAGATGTATTTGTGAGTGGAATGAGAGAGTTCTAGTCCATTCATGTAACTTTATATCTGTAGAATTTATCAGTACTGACTTTGTAACCAGACAGCCTTTCTTGAGTTCTGCCCACATAAAACAGTGTGACTTCTGAAAAAATACTTAGGCAGGACAAATTTTAAACACACACCATTGTACACACAGAATTCAACCTTTGGCCTTGGAAGAAGTCACATTAAAGGGATGAGCTCTATAATAATAATTCCTAAGATCATAAACTGCAGTAGAGGAAGATAAACCTTCATTCCAGAACCAAAGCATTTGGAAATCCAAGCCTGGCCATTGTGACTTTACCCTGTGGGATGCCATTCAGTGAAGGGAGAAAACCTGAATGTACTAACTTTGGCTCACATGATCTGAGAGTTGTTCATAGCTCTCTTTATCTGATCCTCCTGTTTGACAGTGATTTTTAACTAAAGTCATGCCCTTTAACCTTTTATTTTGCATGTTGCCTGACCTTCTGAGCAGAGTAAGAAACAGGACATTCCTCGGGAAGATCAGGGACCAACCACCAAGAATTTGGATTTTTGGCCCCAGCTTATTACACTGATGGTCACTATTATTGATGAGGATAAAACTGCCTACACTCCTGTCCTGAATCAGTAAGTACATTTTTTTTTGTTAATAAATGGATTTTATGCAGCTAAAATTAAGGAAACATAAACTATTTGAAGTACAGTTTATACTCTTATGACAATGACAGATTTGTCCAAAATTAAGCTATAGAAAGAAGTATTTTCTACTTTCATCAATAAACATCAATTCATTGATAGTATGAATTTTTAGTTTCAGCCCCATAGTGTGATTATTTCAATATGGAAACAAATATTTCCCCCAAATTTATTTTTATTCGATGTAGAAAAATTTCCTCTTTCTACTGTCTTAGAAAAATGCCATCCCCCCCCCAATGTTAAAGAGCTCGTATTAAACATATTCCATTGTGACTTTTTAATAATAAGGATTTGGCCCCAAACGTATACTTTCAAAATAGTTGTGTATGCTGGATTTAACAAATTTAATGCAGTATTTAAGAGAACAAGCCGATTTTCTCAAATAACCTAAGCCTGTGCTGTCATGCATAGAATTTATAAATCCTATGCAGGTGAATTAAGGCAGGCAGGGTGATTGCAGCCATGAAATTAAGATGCTTGCTCCTTGGAGGAAAGTTATGACCAACCTAGACAGCATATTAAAAAGCAGAAACATTACTTTGTCAACAAAGGTCTGTCTAGTCAAGACTATGGTTTTTCCAGTAGTCATGTATGGATGTCAGAGTTGGACTACAGAGAAAGATGAGTGCAGAAGAATTTATGTTTTTGAACTATGGTGTTGGAGAAGACTCTTGAGGATCCCTTGGACTGCAAAGAGATCCAACCAGTCCATCCTAAAGGAGATCAGTCCTGGGTGTTCATTGGAAGGACTGATGTTGAAGCTGAAACTCCCATAATTTGGCCACCTGATGCAAAGAGCTGACTCATTGGAAAAGACCCTGATGCTTGGAAAGATTGAGGGCAGGAGGAGAAGGGGACGACAGAGGATGAGATGGTTGGATGGTATCACTAACTCAATGGACATGGGTTTGGGTGGACTCCACAGTTGGTGATGGACAGGGAGGCCTGGTGTGCTGCAGTTCATGGGGTCACAAAGAGTCAGACATGACTGAGTGACTGAACTGGAACTGGAAAGGTAGTAAAGCAGATGGATTCAAATTCATGGCTGTTCTAGAAGAGTGTGAAATGAACAACTTACCAAAATTCCACTAGCTATGAGACCTTGGGCAAATTATCTAATTTCCTTGGGTCTAAGTTTCCTCATATATAAAATAAGGGCATATTATTACATAATATCCAAGACCCAGTCCACCTTTAATGTTGCACCTTTAGGATTTATTTCACACCCACACACTGAGAGCTATACAACCAAAATAACAGCTGACTCTGCCAACCAGGCATTTGCAGACTGCTTAATGAAGAGAGTATTTTGACTTATTGGTCATACCTGAAATGATGTAGGAATAGCAGAAATAGACAAACCATGAAATACATTCAGGCTTAATATGGAAAACTGGTTTTATTATTTCTTATTTTCTATACTGGTCAAGACAGGGTCAAAAAGCTTGTGTGTAATCCAGTTGAAATTCTAGTTATAGAAGAAATGCATGTAAATACTCTAATTTTTACCCTTTTATGTTTCTTTACCACCAATATTCACCTGCCCCAAATTTCTCCTAAATGTGGAGAAAGTGGTTCTCTCTGGTGTGCAGGGATAGCATCATCATCAGGTTTGCTTTTACACTTTTGTTTTCCCTTTTTCCCTTATATCCAGCTTTTCTGCCTGATGCCAGAGTGTATCATGATGAGCATCTGTAGAGACTTTGCTCTTTTATTTCTTCTGATAGCTCAGTACTAGATCTTCTCTTTTAGCATATAACATCCTCATTTCATCTTGGGTGGCTTTGAGCTGTTTTCTCATTTATTCTTTGGACTTTTCTTGAAGACAGAGTAGATTTCCTAAAGGTAAGGAGATTAATAACTTGTTTCAAGACTGTGCCCTTGGGCTGGGGTAGGCCACTTGATAAATGACCATGGAATGAAGACAAATATCTGCTGAGAAATGCTAATTAAAAGTTATTTGAAAGAATTTATTTTTAATCAAAATTTTTTTACGTTTACCAAATATCATAAATTAGAATATGATATTAAAAGATGCATTATAAAATCATGGAATCAAAGTTTCCCAGAGTCATCTTTAATCATATACCATTGAAAATATACAAGATTTTTAGTTCCTTTTTTGTTACAGTATTAAAGGAAGTAGAGGGAATATATTTACTTATGCCAAAAATAAATTTTAAATTATGGACTAAATTGAGTCTTCTAAGTATAAAAACAAGCCATGACACAAAGAAAGATATGTCTTTGCTTTGCTTTTTATTTATTAATAGTGTCAGAGTTTAGAGTCAGTTTTTTTTCTATGAAAACCTAGCTGGAATAAACCTGAATATCATCTCTTGGGAATCTGTACTTTATGATTATATTTACTCAGATTTTGACAATTTTCTAAAGATGTTTTGCTTACTAAGGTTCCTTAAGGAATCAAAATTCCAAATCATTCCAAAATTCCTTAAGGCATTAGTTTCTCATATCATTAAGTCTCTGTTTTAGGTGAACTCACTTGGATAGCGAGGTGTGACCTTAGTGGCCGATGTTTGTTGTTGTTATGAAGTCACTCAGTCACGTCCGACTCTTTGCAACCCCATGAACTGCAGCACGCCAGGGTTCCCTGTCCTTCACTGTCTCCTGGAATCTGCTCAAACTCATGTCCATTGAGTCAGCCAATGTATGTAGTTGTCTAATTTGATGAGATTTCCATTGATGCATGTTTCTTTATTTGCACGTGTATCTTCACATTTGTTGCTGTTCAGTCTCCCAGGCATGTCTGACTCTTTGCAACCCCATAGACTGCAGCATGCCAGGCCTCTCTGTCCCTTACCATTTCCCGAAGTTTGCCCAAGTTCATTTCCATTGCATCGGTGATGCCATCCAGCTATCTCATTCTCTGATGCCCTCTTCTCCTTCTGCCCTCGATCTTTCTCAGCATGAGGGGCTTTTGAGTGAGTCATCTGTTCTCACCAGATGACCAAAATACCAGGTTTCAGCTTCAGTATCAGTCCTTCCAACAAGTATTCAGGCTTGATTTCCCTTAAGATGGACTGGTTCAATCTCCTTGCTGTCTAACTGACTTTCAGGAGTCTTCTCCAGCACCATAGTTCGAAGGCATCAATTCCTTGGCATTTCACCTTCTTTAAAGTCCAACTCTCACAACTGTATGTGACCACTGGGAAGACCATAGCCTTGATTATATGGATCTTTGTCAGCAGAGTAATGTCTCTGCTTTTCAATACACTGTTTGTCATACGTAGCTTTCCTACCAAGAAGAAAGTGTCTTCTGATTTCATGGCTGCAGTTACCATCTGCAGTGACTTTAGAGCCCAATAAGAGGAAATCTGTCACTACTTCCACCTTTTACCCCTCTATTTTCCATAAGGTAATGGGGCCAGATGCTATGGTCTTAGTTTTTGTTTTTGTTTTTTTTAATATTTAGCTTTAAGCTGGCTCTTTCACTCTCCTCCTTCACCCTCATCAAGAAGCTCTTAAGTTTCTCTTCACTTTCTGCCATTAGAGTGGTATCAGCATCATATCTGAGGTTATTGATGTATCTCCTGCCTATCTTGATTCCAGCTTGTAACTCATCCAGCCCAGCATTTCTCATGATGTGCTCAGCATATAGATTAAACAAACAGGGTGACAACAAACAACCCTGTCTTACTCCTTTCTCAGTCTTGAACCAATCAGTTGTTCCATACAGGGTTCTGACTGTTGCTTCTTGGCCCGCATACAGGGTTCTCAGGAGACAGGCAAGATGGTCTGGTATCCACATCTCTTTAGGAGCTTTCCACAGTTTATTATGATCCATGCAGTCAAAGGCTTTGATATGTAGTCAATGAAACAGAGATAGATGTTTTTCTGGAATTCCCCAGCTTTCTCTGTGATCCAGCGAATATTGACAATTTGATCTCTGGTTCCTCTTCCTTTTCTAAATCCAGCTTGGACATCTGGAAGCTTTTGGTTAGCATAATGCTGAAGCTTAGCATGCAGAATTTTAAGCATGACCTTACTAACATGCGAGATGAGGTCAATCATTAGATGGTTAGCACATTTTAGTAGTACCCTTCTTGGGAACTGGGATGAGGATTGACCTTTTCCAGTCCTGTGGCCACTGCTAGGTCTTCCATATTGCTGACATATTGAATGTAACACCTTGATGGCATCATCCTTTGTGGTTCTGAATAGTTCTACTGGAATTCTGTCACATCCACTAGCTTTATTGACAGCAGTGCTTCCTAAGGCCCACTTGACTTTGTTCTCCAGAATGTCTGGCTCTGGGTAGCTGACCACATCATCCTAGCAGTCTGGTTCTTTGGATCTTTTTTGCACAGTTTTTCTGTGTATTTCCATCTCTTCTTGATCTCTTCAGCATCTACTAGGTCGCTACCATTTTTGTCCTTTCTTGTGCCCATCTTTGGGCAAAATGTTCTCTTGATATCTCCAATTTTCCAGAAGAGATCTCTAGTCTTTCCCCTTCTGTGGTTTTCTTGTTTTATACACTGTTCATTTTAGAAGCCCTTCTTGTCTCTCCATGCTGTTCTTTGGAAATCTGCATTTAGTTGGATATACCGTTCCCTTTCTCCCTTGCTTTTCACTTCTCTTCTTTCTTTTGCTGTTTTGGAGAAGACTCTTGAGAGTGCCTTGGACTGCAAGGAGATCCAACCAGTCCATTCTGAAGGAGATCAGCCCTGGGATTTCTTTGGAAGGAATGATGCTAAGGCTGAAACTCCAGTACTTTGGCCACTTCATGCAAAGAGTTGACTCATTGGAAAAGACTCTGCTGCTGGGAGGGATTGGGGGCAGGAGGAGAAGGGGACGACAGAGGATGAGATGACTGGATGGCATCACTGACTCGATGGACGTGAGTCTGAGTGAACTCTGGGAGTTGGTGATGGACAGGGAGGCCTGGCATGCTGCAGTTCATGGGGTCGCAAAGAGTCGGACACGACTGAGCGACTGAACTGAACTGAAGCCCTCCTCAGATAACCACTTTGCCTTCTTACTTTTCTTTTTCTTTGGGATGGTTTTGTTCACTGCCTCCTGTACAACATTACAGACCTCTGTCCATAGTTCTCCAGGTACTCTGTCTACCAGATCTAATCCCTTGAATCTATTCATTACCTCCACTGCATATTCATAGGGAATTTGATTCAAGTTGTACCTGGCTAGCTTCATGGTTCTCCCTGCTTTCTTTAATTTAAACTGAATTTTGCTAGGAGAAGCTGATGATCTGAGCCACAGTCAGCTCCAGGTTTTGTTTTTGCTGACTGTATACAGCTTCTCCATCTTTGGCTATAAAGAATGTAATCAGTGTGGTTTTGGTATTGATTATTTGCTGATGTCCATGTGTAAAGTCATCTCTTGTGTTGTTGAAAAAGGGGATTTGCTATGACCAGTGCATTCTCATGGCAGAATTCAGTTAACCTTTGCTGTGCTTCATTTTGTTCCCAAAGGCCAAACTTGCCTGTTACTCCAGATATCTCTTTTTTTTAATATTTCTTGACTTCCTACTTTTGCATTCCAATCCCCAGTGATAAATAGACCATCTTTTTTTTTTTTTTTGTTAATTCTAGGAGATTTTCTAGGTCTTCATAGAAGTGATCAACTTTAGTTTCTTAGGCATCAGTGGTAGGGGCATGGACTTGGATTATTGTGATGTTGAATGGCTTCACATAAATCTTCACATTTAGGAATCACTAGTTATCTTATTGGTTAGAAAAGCACAGTGTTTCACAAGGTAGAAAGTCCAGATGACTGACATTAGGATCAAGTAGGCTGCTAGATGTGTATGCAGATTCTGAGCCCCACCCCAAATCTATGGAGTTAAAATGTGAATTTGGCCCAGAAGTCTGCATTATTAATAAAATACTCCTTGTGTGTTCTATATACATCAAAGTAGAAAACCACAGGCCAATTTATGAAGAAAACATGTCTGGCTTAAACAAGTTTTGTTTTTATTTTGAACGTTATAGCAAGAGAATGAATGATTTAAAAATACAGGCCTTATTTTATATTTTTCAATATAATTTAGGGTTATGGGTATAATTCATTAATGAAGTACTCAGGGTTATTATGAATAAAAACATTGCAGGCTTTTACTTTTCTAATTTGATACTAATTTATAATCGTATAATGTAAACATAGAGGGAGAGATTTGTTTACTTTGTACACTAGTATGTATTCAGGCATATGTATTAGTTGACTGAGTGAATAAATTGAAGGAAATCTCAGTGTCTGTTCTCTTCATTCCTACTCCACTGATTAATTAAGGTACTATTTTTTGAGGAATACGTATTCACTTTTTCAAAATTATTTTTTACGAAGTAGTTTTCCAGATGCCTATAGAAATCTCACTATTCTATTGAAACTGAAAACTATTAAGCAGAGTATTTTTAGAACTTCAGGTGTGGATCTCTCCCTTTTAAACAAATGGATTGAGGTATCACTTCAGTCACTCAGTCATGTCCAACTCTTTGCAACCCCATGGACTGCAGCATACCAGGCTTCCCTGTCTGTCAAAAACTCCCAAAGCTTACTTAAATTCAAGTCCATAGAGTTGGTGATACCATCCCACCATCTAATCCTCTGTCATTCCCTCTCCTCCCACCTTCAACTTTTCTCAGCATCAGGGTCTTTTCTAATGAGTCAGTTCTTTGCATCAGGTAGCCAACGTATTGGAGTTTCAGCTGCAGCATCAGTCCTTCCAATGAATATTCAGGACTGATTTCCTTTAAGATGGACTGGTTGGATCTCCTTGCAGTCTAAGGGACTCTCAAGAGTCTTCTCCAACACCACAGTTCAAAAGCATCAATTCTTTGGTGCCCAGCTTTCTTTATAGTCCAACTCTCACATCCATACATGACTACTGGAAAAACCGTATCTTTGACTAGACAGAACTTTGTTGACAAAGTAATGTCTCTGCTTTTTAATATGCTGTCTAGATTGGTCATAACTTTCCTTCCAAAGAGCAAGTGTCTTTTAATTTCATGGTTGCAGTCACCATCTGCAGTGATTTTGGAGCCCCAAAAAACAAAGTCTGTCACTGTTTCCATTGTTTGCCCATCTGTTTGCTATGAAGTGATGGGACTGGCTGCCATGATCTTGGTTTTCTGAATGTTGAGTTTTAAGCCAACTTTTCACTCTCTTTCACTTTCATCAAGAGGCTCTTTAGTTCTTCACTTTCTGCCATATGGTGGTGTCATCTGCATGTCTGAGGTTATTGATATTTCTCCTGGCAATCTTCATTCCAGCTTGTGCTTCATCCAGCCCATCATTTCTCATGATGTATTCTGCATATAAGTTATACAAGCAGGGTGACAATATATAGCCTTGATGGACTCCTTTCCCAATTTGGAACCAGTCTGTTGTTCCATGTCCAGTTCTAACTGTTGCTTCTTGACCTGCATACAGATTCCTCAGGAGGCAGGTCAGATGGTCTGGTATTCCCATCTCTTTAAGAATTTTCCACTGTTTATTGTGATCTACACAGTCAAAGGCTTTGGTGCAGTCAATAAGCAGAAGTAGATGTTTTTTTGTAACTCTCTTGGTTTTTCGATGATCCAACGGATGTTGGCAATTTGATCTCAGGTTCCTCTGCCTTTTCTAAATGCAGCTTGAATATCTGGAAGTTCACAGTTCACATACTGTTGAAGCCTGGCTTGGAGAATTTTGAGCATTACTTTGCTAGTGTGAGAGATGAGTGCAATTGTGTGGTAGTTTGATCATTCTTTGACATTGCCTTTCTTTAGGATTGGTATGAAAACAGACCTTTTCCAGTTCCGTGGCCACTGCGGAGTTTTCCAAATTTGCTGGCATATTGAGTGCAGAACTTTCACAGCATCATCTTTTAGGATTTGAAATGGCTCAACTGGGATTCTATCACCTCCACTAGCTTTGTTCATAGTTCAGTATTCTTGCTTTGTGAACCCCATAAACAGTATGAACAGTATTGAGATATAACTGAATACAATAAAACTTTACATACACAATGTGTTTAGTTTTGAAACATGAACCATCACCACATTCAAGACAATAAACATATTCATAATTTCTGTGTGTCTTTTGTAACCTATCCCAGGCAACCAATAGTCTGCCTTCTAATACTACAAATTAGTTTGAAAATTGTGTCCTTGTGTGAAATGAATAATATATTATGTACATCCCTTTGTTTAGTTGCTTTCACTAGTTTCTATTTTGAGATTCTTCCAGGTGTTTGTGGGTATCGGTACTTCATCTCTTCTTATTTCTAAGTGATATTCCACTGTATAGATACACCACAAAATGTTTATCCTCTCATCTGTTAGGATTAGGCTTAAGGTCAAGGTGAACATTTGGATTTTTTTTTTTAATTTTATTTTATTTTTAAACTTTACATAACTGTATTAGTTTTGCCAAATATCAAAATGAATCCACCACAGGTATACATGTGTTCCCCATCCTGAACCCTCCTCCCTCCTCCCTCCCCATTCCAAAGATTAGGTTTCTGTGAATATTTGTTTATAAAATTTTATGTAGAATTTTTATTTTCCTTGGATCATGTAATATGTACATATTTGATATTTCTTAAAATTGCCAAATACTTTCCAAAGTGTTTATACATTGCCAAAACCTAGTGCAATTGAACATTTTACTTTTAGCTATTCAACTAGGTGTATCGTGATACTTCCTTATGGTTTTATTTACCACTTTCCTAAGAACTGATATTGACCATCTTTCATGTGCTTATTTGCAATCCATATATCTTCTTTGGTGAAATGTCTGTTCAAATCCTTTTGCCATTTCCAAATTGGAATGTTTATCTTCTTATTAACCAGTTGTAATGGTTAAGATCTACTGTTAGATATGAAGGTTGCAATGTTTTCTGCTATTTTGTGACTTTCTTTAACATTTTTTACATATCTTTAGCAATCTTTAAAAAAAATTGATAGAGTAGTTCAATTTGTTGACTATCATTTTTAAAATTTGTTTTTTTGTGTGTGTTTAAGAAATCTTTGCATCCACCGCATTCAAGTTGCAACGCCATAGTTTTATTCTAGATGTCTGGTGTGATACAAACTTGTAAGATTTTCTGGGTTTTTTTTTTTTTATATTTTTATCTATCTTTCCCACTCTATTTGTTGGAAAAATTATCCTATCCCCAGTTGTTTTTGCAGCTTTGTCAAAAATCTGTTAATTAAATGTGTGAATCTAATTCTGGACTCTCTGTTCTGTTGACCCATATATCTATCAGTCTGGTAATTATGAACTTCCTCACCTTTTGTCTGGAAAACTTGTTGTCTCTCCTTCAATTCTGAAGGACAGCTTTGCTGAATGGAGTATTATTGGTTGGCAGGTTTTCTCTTTCAGCATTTTGAAAAATCATCACAATCCCTCCTGGCTTGCAAAATTTATGCTGAAAAATTCACTGATAGTCTTAATGGGATCCCCTTCTAAGTAACAAATTGATTTTAAGATTCTTTCTTTGTCTGTTATATTTTCTTTGCTAAAATTCTCACTTGGTTTATGCCTTGCTCTCTGACATCAGTGACCATCTTTATGACCATTATTTTGAAATCTCTGTTGGGTAAGTCAGTTTTCTCTATCTTACTAAGATCACCTTCTAATGATTTATCTTGTTCTTCTGTTTGAGACATATTTCCTTGTTGATGTTACTTTTTTTTTCATTTCTTTCACTCTTTGTGGTGTTTCTGCACATTACATGTTGGTCTTGGCACACTGTCTCATCATCAGTCCAGGTGAAGCTCCTGGTTGTCTCTCAAACCTTTATGGTTGTCTCCCATAGAGAGGGTGTGCCAAGATCAGTCAGTGTTCCAAGGAAGAGAATATCAGTCAGCACATAGATGCAGGCTAACCAGAAACTGTACCCTCATGGAAGAGCTGGAAAACAATATAATTAAGTTCCTTCCAAGGAGAAATTGGAAAATGGGTAGTTTTACCTGCTTCCTCTACAGAAAGCCCAGGCAGATAGCCCTGAAAGTAGGGGAGGAACGAAGGGTGCTTGTGCACCTAGGGAAAAGCTGCTGCTTTGCTTGCTGTCCTCCTGTGGAACGTGTGAATGCAGCCCCATTGGCTTTCAGAGCTAAGTGATTTGGGAATTCCTTTTATGGCAGCCATAAAAATTGAGTCACTAAATACATGGACAAACTCCTTTCAAGGTGGTACTAGCAATTTGGTTTTATTGTTGGATCAAGCCAGAGAGGGAATGCAGGGGAAGTGCCTACCAGCTCCCCTGGACTCGAGGGACATGTCAGTCAGGCTCTAGATGCATGTTAAATAAGAAGCCAGACCTTCAGGCATCAGCTTGTAAAGTATGCAATCAAATCCCTCAAGGGAAGACTGGACAGTGGACAGTTTTGCCTGCTATTTCCGGGCTGAGCCTTGAGGGGTAGCCACAGGAAGTGAAGTACAGCCATTGCCAAATACGTCTTTGTTTGCAGTAGTCCTTGAGCCACTGCATGTCTCTCAGTGGGATTTTCTGACTTTGTAGTTGTACAGTCCGTGCGTCTGTGGGTACAGGGAAGTTCAGGAGTTCCTTCGTTGTCATCGTGGTCCCTCCCAAAACTACTTGTGCTTGATTGTGTTTTTGGTATTTGTGTCTTTCAAGGAATTTTTCCATTCAATATAAGTGGCCAAAGTTGCTGTTGTATAATTGCTCATGACATTTCCCTATTATGCTTTTTTCTCTTAAAAAATCTTAGTACATTTCAGTTCAGTTCAGTAGCTCAGTCGTGTCCAACTCTTTGTGACCCCATGGACTTCAGCAGGCCAGGCCTCTCTGTTCATCACCAACTCCCGGAGTTTGCTCAAACTCATATCCATTGAGTCGCTGATGCCATCCAACCATCTCATCCTCTGTCATCCCCTTCTCCTCTTGCCTCCAATCTTTCCTAGCATCAGAGTCTTTTCCAATGAGTCATCAGTTTACATCGGGTGGCCAAAGTATTGGAGCTTCAGCTTCAGCATCAGTCCTTCCAATGAATATTCAGGACTGGTTTGATCTCTTTGCAGTCCAAGGAACTCTCAAGAGACTTCTCCAACACTACAGTTCAAAAGCATCAATTCTTCAGCGCTCAACTTTTCTTAGCAAAGATAGGGTTTACACTGGGGAGAATGGATAGCCGGAAAATCCAAAAACTATTAATCAAAAGTACAAAAAAAACAAAGAAAATAAGTCATTTTGAAAGTTTTTATGAATGTTAATTACAGCCTTCTTGAAATTTAAAATAGATGTTTCTCTGCAAATTTCCAAAATAAAATGTTATTTGGACAGAATAAGAAGTTTGTTTTTGGTTTTTTTTTTTGCCCCCGTAGGAGCACAGGAGTACTGTTATAGGATATCTAACTAAGACTTGTACTAATTCAGTCACTTTTTATGTCAACTTTCTGTCTCCCTGACTGCATATTATATAGAAAAGAAAAGGTTCCTCTTGGATTTTCATTTTATTATGCTCACCAGATGATTTATGCACAACTAGATATCTGTGTTATGAATATTATCATCGGCATTTAGGGAACTATGGGAAATTAATTACAGCCAGGCATTGTACTAAGCATTTTTACAGTTTAATGTCTAATTGAATCCTAAATGTAACTGCAATAGAATCGGGGATGACAGAAGGGGTAAGTAAATTTCCCAAGATCACACATTTAGTAAGTGGCAGAATCAGAATCTAAGCAACCCTCTACATTAACAAAATGATGAATTGTAGGGAAAAGATCCCATAAGTAAGGGCAGGGCATTAATCCTTAAGCTCAGTGCAAACACTTCTGATGTCTCAAAGAGTAATCTGGATCTGGTCATGAGAAACCTGAAGCAGTAATTACAAATGTAAACAGTGGAAGATGTGCCGTGTGATGGCGCCACTTGTAGTTGTGCATCAGCCAGTAGACACAACGCATGCAGTTTTAATTTTCTGTAGGAAAAACGTAAATTTGAAGTGTGTACCCACTGGGGCCCTCAGGAAAAACCAAGAAAGATTTTTCTTTTTTCCCTAAAGTTCTCTACATTAAAAAATTTCACTGCCCCAACATTTGGGATACACAAAAGTGATCAGTTTTCTCTTGAGGATTAGGTGCAAGAAATGTCAGAACTGAGGCTCACATTTAATAACTCTATAGAATCTAACTTCATACATTTCTACATTTCTATGCCTTTTTATTTTTTTCTTTTTTCTTTTTATTTCTTCTTTTTCCTTTTTTTTTTTTTTTTCCCAAAAAACACATTTTTTTTTTCCTCTGGAGGCCCTCTGTGTCCTGCTGCTGGATTTTGAACTGGTTGCTCTGTAGGTCTATTGCAGCACTGTTATTTGGAGATAGTGATTGCTACCATTGGTAGAAGGTTTCATTCATTTAACTTAATGTCAGTTACTGGGCAGTATGTTCCAAACTGGAAACCTAGCAATACACAAGACAAAAAAGTTATTTAATACTTTTGCAGGGAGTGGAGAGGAGTTAGATAACAAGGCATATATATGAACAGATAATACAGTGTTTCAGGTGTTGATAAGAAGGTAAAGCAAGATAAATAAAAAAATAGTAACTTGGCAGAAGTAAGGGTGGTTGCTAATATGTCAATTTCAATGGCTAAGAAGATACTCTTGGAGAAAGTGACATTTGAATTGAAGCCTGGATGATTAAAGGAAGGCAGACAGAAACAGAGCTCTGTAACTGTAACCAGGAGAATCAGTAACAAGTACAAAGTTTCAGGGCTGAAGCCTGGCATGTTGGAGTAGCAGCAAGAAAGGCCATATGACTAGGGGTTAATCAATGGGAGAAGCCATAGGAAAAGTTGATGTCATAAAAGTTTCACTTTTTTCTATTGGGTGGTGCTACAGATTCCCATAGTTGACAAGGTGAACAGACTTTGCTTTCATGTTCTTATTTCAGTTGCTGTCACCTGATATGTGGGCTTCCCAGATGGAGCTACTGGTAAAGAACTTGACTGCCAATGCAAGATACAAAAGACATGGTTCTGTCCCTAGATCAGGAGGATCCCCAGAAGGAGGGCACTGCAACCCACCCCAGTTTTCTTGCCTGGAGAATCCCATGGACAGAGTAGCCTGGTGGGCTACAGTCCATAGGGTTGCAAAGAGTGGGACACAACTTATGCAACTTAGGCAGGCAGGCAGGCACCTGATATGTGGTCAGTATTTACTCAGGTTAGAGAGAATGAGAAGTAGTAATTTGGTTAATCAAGATTTTTTTTTCTAGTTATTATCTTTTCTTTAGCAAAGTTAGTTTTACAAAACCTTAGTGGACTTCCTACTATCCAGCTCTGAGTTCCTTCCACACTTTCCTTTACCTTTAAAATTTAAAGACTTAGCTGAAGCATTACCTCTTCGGGAAATCTTCCCTAATTTCATCCAGGATGTATAAGTACCACATTATGTTTCTTCCATGACTTTGCATTCTGTCATTGCATTTATAACTTGGTACTATGAGTATATGTATATAACTCTGTTTTCTCCACTGTTCTAAAATGTTTTTGAAGGAAAAGACCATTTCTTGTCATCCTTTTATCTTCACAACCTTAGCATAGTGTGAGATGAAGAGATGATGTTCAACTTGTTAACAAATGGAGGTCCCACTGCATCCTGCTTACAAAATCAATTACATACTCAGAAATGTTGGTAGCAAAGTAAAGGCACCTTTAATTAGAATGCCAATAGTCTGGGGAGATGATGGACTCAACATCCCCCCAAAACCAATTCTGAAGATTCTGCTTGGCCATGACATTTTAAAGAGAAAGAGGAAAGTAATCTTAGTTAATCACTGAGACAGGGATTCAGAGTGGTCACCATGCCCACCGCCCCACCCCCACCTAGTGTGCAGACTCATTGACTTCTTGTAATCTTCCTCTAGTTGTAATCTTGTTCACACAGTTTATTTGGAAGATTACAAGCTTCCAAAGTGAAGGGGAAGCTAGGTAAGAGATCTGGTCCTCTGTTATTTATTGATATTTATTCATTTCTTTTTCTTTGATCTACAGAAAGAACTGACAAGTTAGGCAATGTATTGTGTGATTAAAAGATTTGAGAGGTGTGCTTGAGCCAGAGATAAGCAGAGCATTGGGGTGCCTGGTTTAAAAGTTAATTCTAATGTACCTTTGTTAAAGTGACAAGAAAAAGGGCTTCCTGCTAAGGGGAGTTTCCTGTAAAGAGCTGCTTACAAATCCTCACTTCTCAGAACATGATTCTATTTCTATAACATTAGGGGCAAAGGTCTATCTTCTATAATTTCTTCATGGTGATATAGGGTGCTGTATTCTCAGAGTGGAAGGTGTCAATGTGAGTCTGTAGCATTTCTGACAATTTTAGTCATCTGCTTATATATATAGGCTGAAAGTGACAGTGAAGTTGTTCAGTCATGTCCGACTCTTTGCTACCCTGTGGGCTGTAGCCTACCAGGCTCCTCCATCCACGGGATTTTCCAGGCAGGAATATTGGAGTGCATTGCCATTTCCTTTTCCAATATATAGGCAGAGAAACATACAATTATTTTGATGTCTACAGAGATGTAGATTATCATGAGCAATAAAGTTAATCCCATTCTCTTGAGGCCTGTTCTTGAAATTGTTCTAGCCATAGATTCAGTACTGCTCAAGTAGGAGCATCTGACATTATGGCTACAGTCTGGTCATCATGCAGTTAGCTTTTTTCTCCTTTGGTGGCAATTATAGTATCTGTAGAATAATTCTCTATTGTTTGTCTAATCATTAATTGTTTGGTTTGGTGTTGGGGGTTGGTGCCTGCAGGGTTCTACTCAGTTCCAGAGTCATGTTTACTGAGTAAGTAAAATTTGCCAATTCCATACTTGTCCTTCTGCTTTGTCTTCAGCCTTATTCAGATTTTTCTCAGTGATAAGTGATATACCCTTCTCCCATCCTAACATGCAATTGAAACAAAACAATAGATGATTACTTGGTTTAGTAAAGTAACATCCAAAAGCTCCTTACCATAACAGGCCATCTAAAAGCTTATTGTGAGAAAAAGCAGAAAATTGCCATTGCAACTTTATTGGCAACAGATAGGAATGATCATACACAATAGGTGCTTTTTCACTGAATACAGACAGATAAAATGACTGCTGAATCATAGTGAAAGAATTGAAGGGAACTAATTCTAAGCAGTCTTTGTAGCAATGCCTCATTCTTTGACACTGAGAGATCCGTTCATAAATATGCATTATACTTGGGAAACAACTAACAAAAGAGTCTCCCTCCACTGATGCTTGGGCACTCAAGATGTTTGTTGGGGATCACCCAGTGGACATTAAGGTCTTTACTTTTACTACAAATCTCATTTTATTATAGTTATTTTGTAAGCCATCTTAGTATTTTTGAATATGATGAATACATCAGTAATAAGTAAAAATAAAGAAAGAGGACTATGTTTCAAGTATGCAAAGATAAATGTGACTTGAGTGGCTTAGTGATCTAACATTTTTGAGCGAGAGAGAATGATCTCTGAGACCTTAGAAAAGTTTTGCAATATCTTTCAAACTGTTTTCCACATGTGAAAAATTGGGAGGTAAAAGTGAAGACATAGGACCATTATCAGAATTCGAGGAGATGAAGGTTAAGAGCACTAGCCCAGTGCCTGGTATTGCTTAGATACTCAGCAAATGTTAATTCCCACCTCTCCTTCACTGCCTCAAGCTCCCTGACCCTGACATGAATTTCAGAACTTGCTTTCCCCAAGTCTGTAATCTGGACATACTGAAGTAGCTTGAGAAACAGTGATCTGAAGGCAGTAAATTCCATTTGCTATTTCCTGCCCAAAGACATTACCCAATGTTTTTAAAGCTTTATCTGGCCATTTCTACCTGCCTCACTACTACCAGGTAACATCTTCACTGTCTTACAAAATGCTGATTTTAATAGTCAAGCTAGATGCATCCCCAATTTTATTTTTCATATTTAAATTAAATATGTATTTAAAGATCCAAATTCATTAAAATAATGCCTTAGGTTGTAGATATAAAGAGAAAACAGAAGGATAAAACGTTAGTTGCATTTAAATGACATTAGTGACCCACTTTTGTTGTTGTTGTTACAAGAGAACTTAAATACACAAGGAAAAATGATCACCACAGGAAATGTCCAATAGTAGCTGAGTTCACACTACAAATGCTTAAGCTGACTTTCACCTTTAACTGCAATGGTATGATGTGTGTCAGTTGCTCTTTAATTTGTAAGGCTACTTTGTAATTTACTAGTAGAGTCCTGTTTATATAAAGTTCATTCTTCTTGGCTGTTCTCTCTCTTCAAGGTAATGGCAGATAATTGCACTAAGGCATGTCAAATTTTCGTATTAACAAAAGCTGAATTTTAAAAAATAATAATGTTAAAAGAGCAGAGCAAACTAAGTGTCTCAACTTCTGGCTGTGACAGTGAAGTTGCAGTTGCAGACAGGACAGATACCAGAACCGCTGCTTACTCACATGAAACGAAGAAGACGTGTTTCTTCAAAGGCAGACTTTGCATATCAAAATAATACTTCACATATAATGAATTCTAATTTTTATCTGTGTGACTAATGAATCAGTATTATCGGATCTGACAGTGGAAGACTGTGTTTGCCTTATTTCACTAAGAGATTTGCAAGATAATAAATGGAATTGTTAAATTGTTGTGTTTCATAGGATTCGAGGTTTAAAACATTTATGCTTTGCATTAATTGCTGCAAATTAAAAATGGGAAACATTCAAATAATGTTGAAATGGATCAACTATTTCATTAAACCTCTTTTTATAAATGATAGACTAAGTGAAGTCATGATTTCATGGAAAATAAAGAGGTGGAGCTGTACCTTCTAAAATTCAATTTGTACCAATTTTATTTTTAAAATATAAATAATGAAATATGAATATTTAATACACTATATTATACATGTACTTGTTTTAACTTTTAAGTATATATTATAATTCCTAAGAGGTTAGGAAATGGTCATGGCATGCATGCATGCTAAGTCACTTTACTTGTGTCCAACTCTTTGTTCCCTTATAGACTGGAGACCGTCAGTCTCCTCTGTCTATGGGATTCTCCAGGCAAGAATACTGGAGTCGGTTACCATGCCCTCCTTGAGGGGATCTTCCTGACGCAGGGATTGAACTGTCTCTTATGTCTCCTGCATTGGGAGGTGGGTTCCTTACCACTAGTGCCACCTGAGAAGCCCAGGAAATGGTCATGGAAAGTTAAAACCTCTTTCAGTCAAGCTTGTATCATAGTTTGGAATTTATTTATAATTAGCATATAAATTGTTAATATATGGCTAGAGACTGCTGCAGTTTGGGAAACCAGTTAACTCCTGTGAGTATATAATAATTTCCCTCTTCAGTTCAGTTCAGTTCAGTCGCTCAGTCGTGTCCGACTCTTTGCGACCCCATGAATCGCAGCACGCCAGGCCTCCCTGTCCATCACCAACTCCCAGAGTTCAGTCAGACTCACGTCCATCGAGTCAGTGATGCCATACAGCCATCTCATCCTCTGTCGTCCCCTTCTCCTCCTGCCCCCAATCCCTCCCAGCAGCAGAGTCTTTTCCAACGAGTCAACTCTTCACATGAGGTGGCCAAAGTACTGGAGTTTCAGCTTTAGCATCATTCCTTCCAAAGAAATCCCAGGGCTGATCTCCTTCAGAAGGGACTGGTTGGATCTCCTTGCAGTCCAAGGGACTCTCAGGAGTCTTCTCCAACACCACAGTTCAAAAGCATCAATTCTTCGGTGCTCAGCCTTCTTCACAGTCCAACTCTCACATCCATACATGACTACTGGAAAAACCATAGCCTTGACTAGACGGACCTTTGTTGGCAAAGTATTGTCTCTGCTTTTGAATATGCTGTCTAGGTTGGTCATAACTTTCCATCCAAGGAGTAAGCGTCTTTTAATTTCATGGCTGCAGTCACCATCTGCAGTGATTTTTGAGCCCAAAAAAATAAAGTCTGACACTGTTTCCACTGTTTCCCCATCTATTTGCCATGAAGTGATGGGACCGGATGCCATGATCTTCGTTTTCTGAATGTTGAGCTTTAAGCCAACTTTTTCACTCTCCACTTTCACTTTCATCAAGAGGCTTTTTAGTTCCTCTTCACTTTCTGCCATAAGGGTGGTGTCATCTGCATATCTGAGGTTATTGATATTTCTCCTGGCAATCTTGATTCCAGCTTGTGTTTCTTCCAGTCCAGCGTTTCTCATGATGTACTCTGCATATAAGTTAAATAAGCTGGGTGACAATATACAGCCTTGACGTACTCCTTTTCCTATTTGGAACCAGTCTGTTGTTCCATGTCCAGTTCTGACTGTTGCTTCCTGACCTGCATACAGATTTCTCAAGAGGTAGATCAGGTGGTCTGGTATTCCCATCTCTTTAAGAATTTTCCACAGTTTATTGTGATCCACACAGTCAAAGGCTTTGTCATAGTCAATAAAGCAGAAATAGATGTTTTTCTGGAACTCTCTTGCTTTTTCCATGATCCAGTGGATGTTGGCAATTTGATCTATGGTTCCTCTGCCTTTTCTAAAACCAGCTTGAACATCAGGAAGTTCACGGTTCACATATTGCTGAAGCCTGGCTTGGAGAATTTTGAGCATTACTTTACTAGCGTGTGAGATGAGTGGAATTGTGCGGTAGTTTGAGCACTCTTTGGCATTGCCTTTCTTTGGGATTGGAATGAAAACTGACCTTTTCCAGTCTTGTGGCCACTGCTGAGTTTTCCAAATGTGCTGGCATATTGAGTGCAGCACTTTCACAGCATCATCTTTCAGGATTTGAAATAGCTCCACTGGAATTCCATCACCTCCACTAGCTTTGTTCGTAGTGATGCTTTCCAAGGCCCACTTGACTTCACATTCCAGGATGTCTGGCTCTAGGTGAATGATCACACCATTGTGATTATCTGGATCATGAAGATCTTTTTGTACAGTTCTTCTGTGTATTCTTGCCATCTCTTCTTAATATCTTCTGCTTCTGTTAGGTCCATACCATTTCTGTCCTTTATCGAGCCCATCTTTGCATGAAATATTCCTTTGGTATCTCTGATTTTCTTGAAGAGATCTCTAGTCTTTCCCATTTTGTTGTTTTCCTCTAGTTCTTTGCATTGACTGCTGAGGAAGGCTTTCTTGCTATAGCAAGAAGAGATAATTTCCCTCTTCAGTCAAGTTCATTGCTATTAATTTTATTAGCAATTTTTTTTCTGGAACTAATAACTAGCAAACACAAATGTAAACTTGTATTCATTTGATAATTTTTTCACATTAGAAATCAATAAATCTAAATATTTTCTTGCATGTCTCATTTGTGGTAAAATTTTCATTATAATTAGCAGTAAACATTTATTAAGTGCTCACTATGGGCCAGTGGCTGTACAAAGTATTTACATGTAAAGTTTCATTTAATCCTCATAACAGCCCTAGAGTCCCAAATTGCACAGTTATTATCATCCCCATTTGACAGATGAGGAAATTGAGTTTTAAAGAAATTACTCAGTGCTCCACTGGGTAAATTAGTTAAGTAACAGAAGAAATCAAGCCTCTGTCTTTTGAATTGCATTGAGGCTTAACCACTACATTATACTTCTGTGAATTGTGCACAGGAAATAGCCAGTACTGTGTTAAATTACAGAAAATAAGCCTCTAACAAATATGCAAATGTATAGACTTCTTAGCCAGCTCAAAGAAGAGGCAGAAATCTTCAACTGTGGACTGTGTTGAAAGAAAACAACTCTTCATTTGGTTTGATACAGAGAAGACAGCACAGATATAGCATATACAATTTGATGCCATAGCGAGATTGTGAAATAAAGAAAATTTGAACACAGTGCAAAAATACAGTTATGGAAATATTACTTTGTGGCCCCTTAAAAATTAGAAACATAAAATCTTGCCAGTGATTACTCAGAAATTGATAAAAATCTCTTATAAGAAATACTCTATGTCTCTCCTCTTACTCTGAGTTCTGATTTGCTTCTTTTATTGGTTGTATATAGTTGTGAATTTTTCTCCCCTTTTTCACTGAGTAGGTAGGAATAAAGAAGTTGTTTTGGAAACTATTAGCTTTGCAGATGTTCTTACCAGGTTACATCCTGGCTTATAGAATTGTTTAAATTGGAGAGGAAATTTTCATACTTACAAATAAATAGATAAATAAATATATAAAAGTATGTGTGTATATAAATATACAAATACAGTAAGAAGACTGTATAAGCACAATTAATATTATTTGTTAGTGAAGAGATGCTAGATGGAGAATTGTTTTCTAATGCCAGCCAAAACTGCTGAAGGAGAAAAAAAAAAATCATGTTATCTCCATCAGTACTCAACTATAAAGCAAATGTCAATAAAATTAGATAAGTTAAATCTTGTGGCAACAGTAAAATGATAGAATATACAGTTTTACACAGTACAAAGGCACCAACACCATCACTAACTCTTAATATTGTGAGCTACAATTCAGTTTATAGTCACTGTAAACTTGTCTTTGCCCTTATCCTTCACATTTAATCATCGCTAATTCTGCCTTGGGGCTTCCCTGGTGACTCAGTGGTAAAGAATCCAAGAATCTGCCTGCCAATTCAAGAGACACAGGTTCAATCCCTGGGTCTGGAAGAACCCCTGGAGAAGGAAATGGCAATCCACTTCAGTATTCTTGCCTGGGAAATCCCATGGACAGAAAGAGCCTAGTGGGCTACAGTGCATGGGGTTGCCAAGGAGTCGGTCATGTCTTAGTGACAAAACAACAAAATACAACAAAAGACTTTAGCTGGAAGAGATACTGAACTGTGCTTTCAAAGAACAGAGAGAGTATTTATGATCAGATGGAAATTGAGGAAGAGAGTACAGATAGGAGAAAATGATCAGAAGACATGGGACATTAGATATGTTTAGAAATTATAAGTAGTCTCGGTGGCAAGAGCATGGAAGATGTTGGAGAATAGAGACAGAAGTTATAGTGGGGGTCAGGTTGCCATTGGCCAGGCAAGTCACCTTAATGGGCTTAAATTTCTCTATGCTACTGATTGTGTGACAAGCAATTGATGGTTTTAAAGTAGTGATTTGAAATATTACAGCCTATGTTCATCAAAGGTAAATTAGATGGTAGTATACAGTATGAATTTGAAGAGTAAGAAATGGAGGTAAATAACAGATATACTAACAGATTACTTCAGCTTTTGAGTCAAGTGTGACTTGAATTGGGGATGAGATGGTAGGAGCAGGGCAAGGATAGATTCTACAGCTATGTCAAAGGAAGAATCCACAGGAGAGTAGAAAGAAGATGCTGTGGGTTGTGGCAGAGGTTGATGACCAAGTTTGCCATCTGGATTCAGGCAGGGTTGACTCATGAAGTATTTTATTTAACTAGGATTTCTGTGAGATGGAGCCAGAGAAGTGTTTCCAAATACACCAAAAATACCATAGAGGGGTAGTAAAGTAAAATAAAAATATAGACTTTGAAAGAACCTGTGTAATTATTTAAGTAAATGAAGGATCTTTGAGTAATTTTTTTTAGCACAAGGATATATTATTATTTCCATTGTTAATAGTAAGAAAACCAAGTTTGAAGCTGCCTGTCATAATAGACAATAAATAAAACTTCTAATGATATCTCAAACCCCAAAGATTATCTTCTGTATGGAAGCAGAGCTTGGCAAGTGAATCTTGAGATTTAAATTTGGACTGTTGCAGAAAATATAAAGTTAATCATTTGAACTGTAAATATTTTAAAGCAAAATCAATACATTTAAACAAAACAAAAGAGCTAGCTGTAAGGACATCATAAATGTTTGGGAATTTCTATTATTGTCATAAGAAAAAGAATGAAAAAAATATGGTCAAGAAGCATAAGCTCTATATCTGATTCTGTCATTGATTTACTTCATGTTTTAGAACATATTTCTTGATACCTAATATCCCTAAGTGTAAAATGAATATAGTCAAAGTTATGTTTGTCTCTCTTCTAAGTATGAAAAAAAATGAGTATTTGCTGCTTGTTTATTGGAGAGCTCATGAGCTTTGGAAAATCAGCT
The DNA here is from genome assembly GCF_019923935.1 of Bubalus bubalis. Taxonomy (NCBI): domain Eukaryota; kingdom Metazoa; phylum Chordata; class Mammalia; order Artiodactyla; family Bovidae; genus Bubalus; species Bubalus bubalis. The sequence continues at coordinate 47,478,337 of NC_059167.1, forward strand.
CAAGGCTCTAATTCTGACTACCAGCTCTTCATTTGTAAAATGAGAATAACAACAACCAAAATGAATTTTGTGAGCAATAAATGAATGTTATTTAGCTTTTTAAAATAATCACATAGTATTTAGCAAAATTCCATTTGATTTTATTTCAGGATGTGTGTAAATGTTCATATTTTTTAAAATAATCATATTCAACTTCACAGGCCTATTTGAAGTAGAAAATGAAAGTTCTAATGCTTATGTATCATTTCTTGTGAAGAAAAGAAAAAACCAAAATAAGACTCCCTTTACGAGGAGGAGGCTTCCTCTACTCCGGCCACCTGGCCCTGAGACTGTACAATGTGACTGACCGGGTCCTTCTGTACCCCATCGATGATGTTTATACTGGAATGTGCCTTCAGAAACTCGGCCTCACTCCCAAGAGACACAAAGACTTCAGGACATTTGATATAGAAGAGAAAAGCCTGAGTAACATTTGTTCCTATGTAGATTTAATGTTGGTACATAGTAGAAAACCTCAAGAGATGATTAATATTTGGTCTCAGTTGCAGAGTGCTCATTTAAAATGCTGAGTTATGTGCAAACTACATTTTACATAGAAATGTATCTCAAATAGTTCCCATTTGTGTTCTCTTCCATTAGAGGTCATTTCTATGTAAAACCATCAAAATTGCCTTTATAGGTCATGTCCATTTGATGGCCTCTAAACCCTTCAGTTCAGATGGTAAAGCATCTGCCTGCAATGCGGGAGACCTAGGTCGGGAAGATCCCCTGGAGAAGGAAATGGCAACCCACTCCAGTATTCTTGCCTGGAGAATCCCATGGACGGAGGAGCCTGGGGGGCTACAGTCCACGGGGTAGCAAAGAGTCGGACACGACTGAGCGACTTCACTCACTCACTCACTTACCCATGCCTTACAAATTTTTTGTAGTTGGGTATATTTTTTCCAACTATTTTCTGTACATATAAGCATAGAAATTCATTTAATAGTATTTATTTTTATTCTTTTTTTTTTTTTTTTTTTTACAAAATACAGGCTCATAATATGTATACTAATCTGTAATTTGCCTTGTTTGCTTAAAACTGCCTGACATTTATCTTTTCACGTCAGTACAGGCAGACCTATCTTGTTTTGTTTAATAGTTGCATATTGTTCTGTAGTTTCATATAACACCATGATGATGCATCCATGGAGGGGGAATTCTGAGCCACAGGAGAGAAGGGAGTGTAAATAACTCAAGTATTGGAATAGCATAAAAACTGAAAACTTGTAGAGAGTCAGGCTTTTGGAAATCAGATGCAGACAGGTCCTGAATTTTCTTTCTTTTTTTTTTTTTTTTGCTTGTTTTCTAGCCTGAAATGTACTTAGTAAAAAAATTTTACTATTATTTTAATTGAAATTTCTTTGAATATTAGAGCTGTAAGACTCTCTTATCTATGTTTGCTAGGTTTTTGTGTGTGTTTTTTTTTTTCCTTTTTAGATTGTCCATTAATCACAGCCATTTTTCTAATATTTCTCTTTTTCCTCAGATTTATAACAATTCTTATATTAGTAGTATTATCCCTTTGCCTTTTATATATCTAGTGTATATTTTTCTAGTATGTTGTTTTTATTTTAAATGGTAGTTTGGTTTTGGTTTAGGTTTTTGTTAAATCCTCAACAGTAATAATGAGAACCCTTAAACCTTAGTTTCACAAGAATGAAAATCAAATTTGACATTGCTTATGCAACTGAGAAAATCCTGACACAGATAGCTTATTTTTAGATTCTCTGTTTGGAAGTTATCTGATTAAAAAGTCTAGATTAAAGGAAAATATTTTAAAAGTCGCTTTGAGAATCTTTTCTTATGGTAATTACAACCATTAACTGGGGTTGCATAGCTTATCTCTTCCACCAATTAATCTTTATCCTCCTTGAAAAGTACACACAAATCTTACTTTCTTCAAGTAACCTCTGTGAATGATTGCACCAAATATTCTTCTGCATCATATACTCTTAGCTTTATTGTGTTGAGTAATTTCTACTTAGTGCTGTACTATGTGCCTTTCCATTGTGATCCATGTTTTCTTTCTTTAACCAAAATATAGTTAATTTACAATATAGTGTTGCTTTCTGGTGTACAGCAGAATGCTTGTTTATATATAATTTTTTTTATAAATATATAAAATTTTCAGATTCTTTTCCTTTATTGACTATAGTTTCCTGTGCTATATGGTAGTAGTCCTTGATGTTTATTTTATGCATAGTAGTGATCCTTGTTTCTTAAGATCACATCAACCCAAGTGTAGACAGCAGAATATAAAAACCAGTCACTCAGGATATCTTTGGCTCTTCTTGCCCTGGCTCACTGGTCTAGCTCCTCGGCATCCTTTCAGCTACAGTTGCTGTTCCGCATTCTCCTTTTCTGTTTACGATCCATCTTCCTATTCCTCATGTTGCTCTTCTTTGATATCATGACAGTCACCATCACTCACAGCATACATCCAGTTTCCTGTCACTATTGCTGCTTGATAACAGAAATTCTGAATCCTCTCTTGCCAAACTTGTTCAAACTGCTGCTTCCCATCTCTATACAGGCTGCAGAGTGACCCTCCATTGAAAATAAGCTGCTCTCACAGCCCCTAAGCACCAGTAAGGAGGAGGAGGAGTTTTCTCCAAACTCTTGGTTTTCCAGAACTACTTTTTTCCACAACCAGCTCAACCTTCTCAGGCTTTAGCTTCTTTGCGGGACTTATCAAATGCACGTGTGTGTCTGTGTGTGTGTATATATATATGTGTATGTATGTGTATACGAACATGATATGTATATATATATATATTATATATAATGTAATATATATATTTTTACTGCCATCTCTACACTACGTTGTAAACTTCTGAGGGGCAAGGATTGTGTGTTTTATTTAGTACTTAGCCTTCAATTAATAGTGACTTATTAACTAATGTTACTTATTAAATGCTAAACATGTTAACACTTATTTTTATTATATTACCTCTTATTTTACTGGTATAAAATTTTTATATTTTTTTCTAAAATAAGATATTACAAACTTGATTGAAGGTTTATTTGTACATACGCCTCCTTGAATTCAATTCCCTTCTCTACTTGCCCAAACCTAACTATTAGAATGTTTTATCCCCACGAATTTCTTTGTATCTTTATGATAGATTCATGCACATTGTTACATGTATCAGTTTTTTATTCTTCTTTATTGCTTAGTGGATTCAATTTTATGAATCTAGCTCAGTTTATTTATCCATTCACCGACTGAAATAATGACTTTCAACATATATAGTTTTTGTAAAAATATGTTTCATTTCTCTTGGATAAATGCCTTGAGTTGGACTGTTGATAAGTGTATATTTAACTTGATTGGCAAACTGCTTTCCAAAGGGACTGTCATATTTTGCATTCTTAGCAGCATTATATCAGAATTCAAACTTCTCTGCGTCTGTACACTTTCACCAGCCCTTGATATTGTCAGGTGTTGTTTTGTTTTGTTTTATTTTGAACTGTTTTAGTAGACATGTAGTGATATCATATTATAATTTTAATTTGAAAGTACCTAGTGACTAATTGGAGAAGGCAATGGCAACCCACTCCAGTGTTCTTGCCTGGAGAATCCCAGGGACGGGGGAGCCTGGTGGGCTGCCGTCTATGGGGTCGCACAGAGTCAGACACGACTGAAGTGACGTAGCAGCAGCAGCAGCACAGTGACTAATTATGTTGAGCATATTTTCATGTGCTTATTTTTCCATCTAATTATATTCTTTGCTCAATCATCATTCAGATCACTTGCCCATTTTTTGTTGGGTAATTTTTTTTCTTATTATTGGGATTTGAAAGTACTTTGTATATTCCAGATATGTCCTTTATCAGATATGTGTTCTGCAGGTCAATTGCCTTTCTTTTCATTTTGTCAACAGTATTTTTAAAAAAGCAGGTTTTAATTTTCATAAAGTCCAATATATCAGTATTTTATGGTTTTCACTTTTTGTGCCAGATCTAAGTAACCATTGCCTGATCCTAGATCATAAAATTTTCTGTGTTTTCTTTTAGAAAATCTTTAGGTTTTATATTTAGTTCTCTGATTCATTTTGAGTCTTTTTTTTTTTTTTTTTCTTGTATGTTGTGAAGTTTGGGTCGAGGTTTACTTTTTTTTTTTTTTTTTGCATAGGGATATTTAACTACTCTAGCAGACATATTGCAAAGACTACCTTTTCTCCATTGAATTAATATAGCATTTTATTGAAAATTAATTAACCTTGAAGATATAGTATCTTAATTACTATAGTTTCATTGTAAGCTATGAAGATAAGTGATGTAAAACCTTCAGCTATTTTAATAAACACCATTTTTGCTCTTCTATTTCTTTTGCTTTACCATGTAAATTTTAGAATGAACTTGTCAATTTCCACAGAAAAAAATCTGCTAGCATTCTGCGTGAGATTGCATTGAATCTGTAAATCAACTTGGGAGAATTAATATTCTGACATTAAGTATATTAATTCATGAATACAATGTATTTCTCCATTTATTTAGGTCTTATTTGATGTTTCTCCTCAGTACTTTGCAGTTTTCTTTATATAAATCTTGTACATATATATTCTTAGATTTATACCTAAGTATTTAATATATTTTGGTGCTATTGTAAGGAGAAGGCAATGGCACCCCACTCCTGTACTCTTGCCTGGAAAATCCCATGGACGGAGGAGCCTGGTAGGCTGCAGTCCATGGGGTCGCTAAGAGTCGGACACGACTGAGCAACTTCACTTTCACTTTTTACTTTCATGCATTGGAGAAGGAAATGGCAACCTGCTCCGGTGTTCTTGCTTGGAGAATCCCAGGGACGGGGGAGCCTGGTGGGCTGCTGTCTATGGGGTCGCACAGAGTGGGACACGACTGAAGCGACTTAGCAGCAGCAGCAGCAGCAGCTATTGTAAATGATACTCTTATTTTCCTTTCAATTTTCAATAGTTCATTGCTAGAATATAGAAATACAGTGATTTTTGTATCTGACTTTGTATTCTGTAACCTTGCTGAACTTATTTAGTAATTATTTTGTAGTATTTTGAGGATTTGGATTGTTTTCCTCCAAATAGAGTGTTTCTTCCTTTGCTATCTATATACCTCTTTTATTGTTATTTTTCTTGACTGTGTGCAATCTTTAGGAGCTCCAGTACAATGTTCAGTAGGAAGAGTGAGAGTAAAAACCATTGCCTTGATCCTTTTATTATTGTGATGTTAGCTGTAGGTGTTTTGTAGATTCTTTTTATAAGATTAAGGAAATTTCCTTTAATTCCTAGTTTTCATAGTTTTTGTTTTTTGTTTTGTTTTTAAGCATGAACAAATGTTGAAGTTTGCCAAATATGTTTTACTCATCTATTGAGATGATAAAGTTTTTCTCTTTAGTCTGTTAATAGGATACATTACATTGATTCATTTTTCAGCGTTGAACCCATGCTGCACTTCTGAGATAAGTTTCTTGGTCATGATGTATTATCCATGTATATATTGCAAGATTGAACTTGTCACTTGTTTTTGAGGATTTACACATCAATTTTATGAGAATGGGGTTTAGTTTACTTTTTTGTACAGTGTCTTTGTTTTTTGCATCAGACCACCATACACTTAATTAATACATTCTTTTTTCTGGATTCAAAAAAATTAATGTAATAAATTTTCTCATTTTATGAGCTTAATCACTCTAAGTATACATTTATTGTTTTGTTGCTGTGTATATATTACATAAAAATTAACATACTACAAATTGTGGGATGTCTATAGCTATCCACAAATGAAACCTTTTGAAATAAATTACTTGTTTAAGGTTATTTTTATATTAATAGAGTAAAATTTATTGTTGAAAACTAATTTTGTGTATATGTAGGTTATATTAATTTTTTGATCATAGGAAGTGTTCTGAGTTTAAGTACTTAATAAATATGCATCTACATTTAAGTTTTAAAGTTGAAATTATTAGATAAATTGATAGATGGAAGTTGGAAAGAACATTTGATAAAACATACTTTCCTTTGGTGAAGTAGTATGTAGGAACCATGGTCTTTTCTTTGTTGAGGTTATCCTGAGGTCATATTTATTTAAGTAACTCTTTATATCCCATTCAGGATCATATTTATTTATTTTTTCTTTTTTTGATTTAAACTCAAAGATATAAATGAATGTGAGAGCTGCTTTTGTTACTTTACATATATATGTATGTGTGTGTATGTGTGTGTGTGTATACACACACATCCTTATATATATAAATATATACATACATTATTATGCATTATATATGTATTATACATTAGATATTAATATTATATATTATATAGTGTATGTATATATTTATTATATATGTGTATGTGTATATTTATTATATATATATGTATATGTAATATATATGTATTATAGTTTGTTTATATGTATACAGATATATGTGTATGCATTTTAAAATAATATGCATAAAATTTAATATATATGTATTTGTCAGAACAGTACATACTTTCGTATGTACTAGCAAGGGCTGAGTGTTTATAATGAACGAAATTATTTTCACTGGGCTTACATTACTTTGAGCCTTATCATGAGATTGAAAATACATACAAACAAAATTCATATTCAGCAGCAGTAGGAACATTGTGTTTGGCTTAAGCTTGTTTGATCTAAAAAACACAGCCTGCCTGGTAATTCTGAAATCCTGACTAATGAGGTCTACCATGGACCATTTCACCAGAGAAGTAAGGAATCTTGATGAAATAATTTACTTTAAGCAAATATAGAATGGAAGCTACAGTCCATGTGGTCACAAAGATTTGGACACAACTGAATGACTAAGCACAGCACAGAATGGAAGCATTCAAGTTTGCTTCAAGAAAAATGGCTGTTGTGATAAAGACCACACTCATGTGTAACTTTTTTCCATACCGTTGAAATTGAGAAATCTCATAAGTAAAAGTATTTATACTATATAATAATGATTGTGATATATATGTAATATAAAGTGTATTCTTTTCTCAGTCACATGTTTTTTCTTTTTGATCTACTAATGTATGTGTTTGGTTTTAGGTTTCCTCAAGAGCTGAACATGGGAAAAATAAGTGCTGAAATTATGTGGACCCTTTTTGCTCAGGATATGAAATATGCACTAGAAGGTAATTACAAATATTTAAACTTATTAGAATATGCATTTTAGTTAAATTCTGATTTTGTGTTCTTGGTTTTAAATGTGAAGAATTGATGCATCAAAACATTGTTGTGATCAGTTTAGTTCTAAAACTTATTTCCACATTGTAGAAAGATAATGATCACAAAGTATTTAAAACTACTGAAGAGATACATATATTTTTAATCAAATGGTTTCAGTTGCAGAATAATAGTGAATATTTAATTTGTAGAATAAGGTTTAGATGCAGGAATATTTTACGGCATAAATCAGATCACGTCAAGAGGATGGATGAGTGATATTTGTTCAGATATTTGTCTTCATAGACTTAGAAATGGTATCTTAGAATGGGCAGGTTAAAATCTGGCCAAAGCTGGTACAAGGACAATGGCAGGACACTTCACCAGAAATTCCACTTTCAATATACACAAATCACAGAATGTAAAGCGAGGAAGATACAGCTCTCAGCTGAAAAACTGTACGCTTCTTTGAGCACCCAACATTGTGTTTAGAGGTGAAGAGAGAATGTTTAACCAGCCTGGGGTTCCTGCTCTCTAGGAACTTAAAATCTTGTAGAAAGTTTTCTTTGCACTTATTCAATGTATATTAAGGCCCTAGATGCTAAATACCCAGACTACACTCAGTATGGAAGATACAACAGTGAACAGGCTGGCCATGGTCCCTGCCCTCGACAATATTATGGAGGACAGCTGCAAATATGCAAACGGTCACCATGTGGGATAGTCAGGTGTTGGAGAAGACTCTTGAGAGTCCCTTGGACTGCAAGGAGATCCAACTAGTCCATCCTAAAGGAAATCAGTCCTGAGTATTCTTTGGAAAATTGGACTGATGCTGAAGCTGGAACTCCTAAACTTTGGCTACTTGATGTGAAGAACCAACTCATTTGAAAAGACCCTGATGCTGGGAAGGACTGAAGGCAGGAGGAGAAGGGAACAACAGAGGATGAGATCGTTGGATAGCATCACCAACTCCATGGACATGAGTTTGAGTGAACTCTGGGAGTTTGTGATGGACAGGGAAACCTGGTGTGCTGGAGTCCATTGGGTTGCAAAGAGTTGGACATGACTGAGCAACTGAACTGAAAGATGATGGGCTATCTAGAGGTGAAACTCTGAAGTCAGACTTGGGACAAGGGGTAAGGCAGGTTTTCTAGAGGAACCTCCTCTGAGGAAGTGTTATCTTGACAAAGAACTGAAGTTATATGTAGGAGTTCACTTTGGGAAGAGATGAACAGGAAGCATCTCTGTCTCTTTCTGGTCGAGGACAGTGCATTAGCAAGTAGAGTGAGCACAAGGTGTATTTGAGAAGAGAATTTAGCTGATTCTGTGAGCAAGAAGTAGCAAGAAATGAGGCTGGAGGAATTGCCAGGGACCAGCATGCAGTGCCTTTTGGGCCACAGTGAGGAGTTTAACTCTCTGCTAACAGAAATAAGAGCCCATAGAGAACTTCAGGAGGGACGTGTCCTATTCACATAGGCAACTAAGAACAGACATCAGCATGGCAGATAGATTGGTGGAGTTGGTGCTCACTGTGCTGCTGTTTTGTTGTTGTTATTTGTTTGTTTTTTAGTATTACTAAAATGTAAGCTTGCTACTAGGCCACACAGAGGAAACATACTGTACTTTTCCTTATTCAAAAAAAAAAGGTACACGATAGATTTTAATACCTGGTTTTCTGGTAAAATCTAATTAAATAAATTAGGGTTTATCCTTAAACTTACACCACAACTTGCTCAGAGATGCAAACTCCTTTTTCTGCAGTGAAGCATTCCTTCTCTATTGTATTAATCAATCCTGCTTTCTCTACCTCTGCCTCCTCTCAAACATATCCTTTTATACCACTCTGTTTTGGTTGTCTCTTTGGGACCCAAAATGCATCTTAAATCAGACAGTAACCACCAGTCCACTAGATCAGTAAGTTTCTTCAGATAGCATTTACTCCCCTAGTCCTGTCCCTGACACGTCACCACCCTCCTGACTGCCTATTCAGTTCAGTCCAGTCGCTCAGTCGTGTTGTACTCTTTGCGGCCCCATGGACTGCAGCACTTCAATGTAGAATTCTTAATCTCCCCTGTCAAACCCTGCTTATTTCCCTTGCCTCATGATTAAAACTACTGGCACCACCATTCATCCAGTTACTTAAATCAAATGCAAAGAATTATCATGGATTCCTTTACTTTCCTTACACACTTGAAGCTTATTCCTGCCTTCAGTCTTTTTTTGCCAGCTGGTCTAATGCCTGAATTTCTCTTCCCACCACTCTACTCCAGCAGCCCTGTGGGGCTCAATTTAATGGCATTTGCTCAGAATCTAAAGTCACCTCCATGAATAGCCTTATTTTAACCCTCTGCCTAGTAACTAATTACTATCCTATTTATTTAGTTACTTAGGCTTACTTTTTATCTATCTTCTGTACCACCATGTATATTTTTTTGTCTGTGATTTTTATCAACATATCTATATTGCCTAGAATGATATCTAGTAAATAGAACCTACTTAATCTCTATGTGTTGAGGCAATGAAGACTTTATCAGGTAATGCCAGCTCAGTGGAGTAGTGGGTAGGGGAAACTTCCATTTGTGATCGTTTTCTGTGTGATGTTGGGTATGTTCTGAGACGGCAACACCTTTGTGTTTCATTGTCCTCACCTACAAAATGAAAAGTTCACACTGAATCAGAGGCTGGGCAGTGGGCAGGGGGGATCCTGCCCACACTTCATAGGAACTTAACTCTTTGGAACTGTTCCACAGTGGCTCTGCCACCAGGGCATGTTTTGTTTGGGCAGGACCTCTATCTTTGCTTACATAACAACATTAGTGCAACTATTGCATATTTTATTTTACATTACCTTTGCTTTAAAAAAGTAAGTAGTGTCCATATGTGCGTGGATTTATCTCTGGGCTTTCTATTTAGTTCCATTGATCTATATTTCTGTCTTTGTGCCAGTACCATACTGTCTTGATGACTGTGGCTTTGTAGTAGAACCTGAAGTCAGGCAGGTTGATTCCTCCAGTTCCATTCTTCTTTCTCAAGATCGCTTTGGCTATTCGAGGTTTTTTGTGTTCCCATACAAATTATGAAATTATTTGTTCTAGCTCTGTGAAGAATACCATTGGTAGCTTGATAGGGATTGCATTGAATCTATAAATTGCCTTGGGTCGTATACTCATTTTCACTATATTGATTCTTCCAATCCATGAACATGGTATATTTCTCCATCTATTAGTGTCCTCTTTGATTTCTTTCACCAGTGTTTTATAGTTTTCTATGTATAGGTCTTTAGTTTCTTTAGGTAGATATATTCCTAAGTATTTTATTCTTTTTGTTGCAATGGTGAATGGAATTGTTTCCTTAATTTCTCTATTTTCTCATTATTAGTGTATAGGAATGCAAGGGATTTCTGTGTGTTGATTTTATATCCTGCAAGTTTACTATATTCATTGATTAGTTCTAGTAATTTTCTGGTGGAGTCTTTAGGGTTTTCTATGTAGAGGATCATGTCATCTGCAAACACTGAGAGTTTTACTTCTTCTTTTCCAGTTTGGATTCCTTTTATTTCTTTTTCTGCTCTGATTGCTGTGGCCAAAACTTCCAAAACTATGTTGAATAGTAATGGTGAAAGTGGGCACCCTTGTCTTGTTCCTGACTTTAGGGGAAATGCTTTCAATTTTTCACCATTGAGGATAACATTTGCTGTGGGTTTGTCATATATAGCTTTTATTATGTTGAGGTATGTTCCTTCTATTCCTGCTTTCTGGAGAGTTTTTATCATAAATGGATGTTGAATTTTGTCAAAGGCTTTCTCTGCATCTGTTGAGATAATCATATGGTTTTTATTTTTTAATTTGTTAATGTGGTGTATTACATTGATTGATTTGTGGATATTGAAGCATCCTTGCATCCCTGGGATAAAGCCCACTTGGTCATGGTGTATGATCTTTTTAATGTGTTGTTGGATTCTGATTGCTAGAATTTTGTTAAGGATTTTTGCATCTATGTTCATCAGTGATATTGGCCTGTAGTTATCTTTGACAAAGGAGGCAAGAATATACAATGGATTAAAGACACTCTCTTAAACAAGTGGTGCTGGGAAAACTGGTCAACCACTTGTAAAAGAAGGAAACTAGAGCACTTTCTAACACCATACACAAAAATAAACTCAAAATGGATTAAAGATCTAAACCTAAGACCAGAAACTATAAAACTCCTAGAGGAGAGCATAGGCAAAACACTCTCTGACATACACCACAGCAGGATTCTCTATAACCCACCTCCCAGAGTATTGGAAATAAAAGCAAAAATAAACAAATGGGACCTAATTAAACTTAAAAGCTTCTGCACAACAAAGGAAACTATAAGCAAGGTGAAAAGACAGCCTTCAGAATGGGAGAAAATAATAGGAAATGAAGCAACTGACAAACAACTAATCTCAAAAATATAGAAGCAACTCCTGCAGCTCAATTCCAGAAAAATAAACGACCCAATCAAAAAATGGGCCAAAGAACTAAATAGACATTTCTCCAAAGAAGACATACAGATGGCTAACAAACACATGAAAAGAAGCTCAACATCACTCATTATCAGAGAAATGCAAATCAAAACCACTATGAGGTACCATTTCACGCCAGTAAGAATGGCTGCAATCCAAAAGTCTACAAGCAATAAATGCTGAAGAGGGTGTGGAGAAAAGGGAACCCTCTTACACTGTTGGTGGGAATGCAAACTAGTACAGCCACTATGGAGAACAGTGTGGAGACACCTTAAAAAACTGGAAATAGAATTGCCTTATGATCCAGCAATCCCATTGCTGGGCATACACACTGAGGAAACCAGAATTGAAAGAGACACGTGTACCCCAGTGTTCATCGCAGCACTGTTTATAATAGCCAGGACATGGAAGCAACCTAGATGTCCATCAGCAGATGAATGGATAAGAAAGCTGTGGTACATATACACAATGGAGTATTACTCAGCCATTAAAAAGAATACATTTGAATGTTCTAATGAGGTGGATGAAACTGGAACCTATTATACAGAGTGAAGTAAGCCAGAAAGAAAAACACCAATACAGTATACTAACGCGTATATATGGAATTTAGAAAGATGGTAACAATAACCCTGTATACGAGACAGCAAAAGAGACATTGATGTATAGAACAGTCTTTTGGACTCTGTGGGAGAGGGAGAGGGTGGGATGATTTGGGAGAATAGCATTGAAATATGTATAATATCATATATGAAACGAGTCGCCAGTCCAGGTTCGATGCACAATACTGGATGCTAGGGGCTGATACACTGGGACGTCCCAGAGGGGTAGTATGGGGAGGGAGGAGGGTTCAGGATGGAGAACACATGTATACCTGTGATAGATTCATTTTGATATATGGCAAAACCAATACAATATTGTAAAGTTAAATAAAATAAAATAAAGTCAAAAACAAAACAAAACAAAAAAAAAGTAAGTAGTAATTTTAGTCAGTGAAGTAAAATATTTATGTTAGGAAAGTAAATCTCAAAAATTCAATGTTTACTTGAAACAACAATGAAATTAGGAATGCTACACATCAGATCAGATCAGATCAGCTGCTCAGTTGGGTCTGACTCTTTGCGACCCCGTGAATCGCAGCATGCCAGGCCTCCCTGTCCATCACCAACTCCCGGAGTTCACTCAGACTCACGTCCATCGAGTCAGTGATGCCATCCAGCCATCTCATCCTCTGTCATCCCCTTCTCCTCCTGCCCCCAATCCCTCCCAGCATCAGAGTCTTTTCCAATGAGTCAACTCTTTGCATGAGGTGGCCAAAGTACTGGAGTTTCAGCTTTAGCATCATTCCTTCCAAAGAAATCCCAGGGCTGATCTCCTTCAGAAGGGACTGGTTGGATCTCCTTGCAGTCCAAAGGACTCTCAAGAGTCTTCTCCAACACCACAGTTCAAAAGCATCAATTCTTTGGCACTCAGCGTTCTTCACAGTCCAACTCTCACATCCATACATGACCACTGGAAAAACCATAGCCTTGACTAGATGAACCTTTGTTGGCAAAGTAATGTCTCTGCTTTTGAATATGCTATCTAGGTTGGTCATAACTTTCCTTCCAAGGAGTAAGCGTCTTTTAATTTCATGGCTGCAGTCACCATCTGCAGTGATTTTGGAGCCCAGAAAAATAAAGTCTGACACTGTTTCCACTGTTTCCCCATCTATTTCCCATGAAGTGATGGGACCAGATGTCATGATCTTCGTTTTCTGAATGTTGAGCTTTAAGCCAACTTTTTCACTCTCCACTTTCACTTTCATCAAGAGGCTTTTTAGTTCCTCTTCACTTTCTGCCATAAGGGTGGTGTCATCTGCATATCTGAGGTTATTGATATTTCTCCTGGCAATCTTGATTCCAGCTTGTGTTTCTTCCAGTCCAGTGTTTCTCATGATGTACTGTGAATATAAGTTAAATAAGCAGGGTGACAATATACAGCCTTGACGTACTCCTTTTCCTATTTGGAACCAGTCTGTTGTTCCATGTCCAGTTCTAACTGTTGCTTCCTGACCTGCATATAGGTTTCTCAAGAGGCAGGTCAGGTGGTCTGGTATTCCCATCTCTTGAAGGATTTTCCACAGTTTATTGTGATCCACATAGTCAAAGGCTTTGGCATAGTCAATAAAGCAGAAATAGATGTTTTTCTGGAACTCTCTTGCTTTTTCCATGATCCAGCAGATGTTGACAATTTGGTCTCTGGTTCCTCTGCCTTTTCTAAAACCAGCTTGAACATCAGGAAGTTCACGGTTCACATATTGCTGAAGCCTGCCTTGGAGAATTTTGAGCATTATTTTACTAGCATGTGAGATGAGTGCAACTGTGTGGTAGTTTGAGTATTCTTTGGCATTGCCTTTCTTTGGGATTGGAATGAAAACTGACCTTTTCCAGTCCTCTGGCCACTGCTGAGTTTTCCAAATGTGCTGGCATATTGAGTGCAGCACTTTCACAGCATCATCTTTCAGGATTTGAAATAGCTCAACTGGAATTCTGTCACCTCCACTAGCTTTGTTTGTAGTGATGCTTTCCAAGGCCCACTTGACTTCACATTCCAGGATGTCTGGCTCTAGGTCAGTGATCACACCATCGTGATTATCTGGGTCGTGAAGCTCTTTTTCGTACAGTTCTTCTGTGTATTCTTGCCATCTCTTCTTAATATCTTCTGCTTCTGTTAGGTCCATACCATTTCTGTCCTTTATCGAGCCCATCTTTGCATTAAATGTTCCTTTGGTATCTCTGATTTTCTTGAAGAGATCCCTAGTCTTTCCCATTCTGTTGTTTTCCTCTATTTCTTTGCATTGATGGCTAAAGAAGGCTTTCTTATCTCTTCTTGCTATTCTTTGGAACTCTGCATTCAGATGTTTATATCTTTCCTTTTCTCCTTTTCTTTTTGCTTCTCTTCTTTTCACAGCTATTTGTAAGACCTCCCCAGACAGCCATTTTGCTTTTTTGCATTTCTTTTCTATGGAAATGGTTTTGATCCCTGTCTTCTGTACAATGTCACGAACCTCATTCCATAGTTCATCAGACACTCTATCTATCAGATCTAGGCCCTTAAATCTATTTCTCACTTCCACTGTATAAGCATAAGGGATTTGATTTAGGTCATACCTGAATGGTCTAGTGGTTTTCCCTACTCTCTTCAATTTAAGTCTGAATTTGGCAATAAGGAGTTCATGGTCTGAGCCACAGTCAGCTCCTGGTCTTGTTTTTGCTGACTGTATAGAGCTTCTCCATCTTTGGCTACAAAGAATATAATCAGTCTGATTTCGGTGTTGACCATCTGGTGATATCCATGTATAGAGTCTTCTCTTGTGTTGTTGGAAGAGGGTGTTTGTTATGACCAGTGCATTTTCTTGGCAAAACTCTATTAGTCTTTGCCCTGCTTCATTCCGTATTCCAAGGCCAAATTTGCCTGTTACTCCAGGTGTTTCTTGACTTCCTACTTTTGCATTCCAGTCCCCTATAATGAAAAGGACATCTTTTTGGGGTGTTAGTTCTACAAGGTCTTATAGGTCTTCATAGAACCGTCCAACTTTAGCTTCTTCAGTGTTACTGGTTGGGTCATAGACTTGCATTACTGTGATATTGAATGGTTTGCCTTGGAAACGAACAGAGATCATTCTGTCGTTTTTGAGATTGCATCCAAGTACTGCATTTCGGACTCTTTTGTTGACCATGTTGGCCACTCCATTTCTTCTGTGGGATTCCTGCCTGCAGTAGTAGATATAATGGTCATCTGAATAAATTCACCCATTCCAGTCCATTTCAGTTTGCTGATTCCTAGAATGTCGACATTCACTCTTGCCATCTCTTGTTTGACCACTTCCAATTTGCCTTGATTCATGGACTTGACATTCCAGGTTCCTATGCAATATTGCTCTTTACAGCATCGGACCTTGCTTCTATCACCAGTCACATCCACAGCTGGGTATTGTTTTTGCTTTGGCTCCATCCCTTCATTTTTTCTGGAGTTATTTCTCCACTGATCTCCAGTAGCATATTGGGCACCTACTGACCTGGGGAGTTTCTCTTTCAGTATCCTATCATTTTGCCTTTTCATACTGTTCATGGGGTTCTCAAGGCAAGAATACTGAAGTGGTTTGCCATTCCCTTCTCCAGTGAACCACATTCTGTCAGATCTCTCCACCATGACCCACCCATCTTGGGTTGCCCCATGGGCATGGCTTAGTTTCACTGAGTTAGACAAGGCTGTGGGCCAAGCACTGTAACTTTGAATGTTTATTGACTAGAGGTTATTCAATTCAGTTCAGTTGCTCAGTCGTGTCTGACTCTTTGCAACCCCATGAATCGCAGCACACCAGGCCTCCCTGTCCATCACCAACTCCCGGAGTTCACTCAGACTCATGTCCATCGAGCCAGTGATGCCATCCAGCCATCTCATCCTCTGTCGTCCCCTTCTCCTCCTGCCCCCAATCCCTCCCAGCATCGGAGTCTTTTCCAATGAGTCAAATCTTCACATGAAGTGGCCAAAGTATTGGATTTCAGCTTTAGCATCCTTTCTTCCAATGAACACCCAGGAGTGATCTTCTTTAGGATGGACTGGTTGGACCTCCTTGCAGTCCAAGGGACTCACAAGAGTCTTCTCCAGCACCACAGTTCAAAAGCAGCAATTCTTCGGCACTCAGCTTTCTTCACAGTCCAACTCTCACATCCATACATGACCACTGGAGAAACCACAGTCTTGACTAGATGGAGAGGTTAATAGTTTTGTACAAAAACAGTACCCCAAAATGCTGAGATTGTATTATTGAAAGTCAGATCCAAGGTCAATGGTAATTAGTAACCCTGTGGCTATCTTAGGGTTTTGGAGACAAGAATCTTTTTCTTAATGTATTTTTTTTGTTTGCTTGACTTTCTATTAGCTGCTGTATTGAGATTTAATTCACATCCCATACAGTCCATCTGCTTAAGGTGTCCAGTTCACTATTTTGCACATTCATACATATTCTAAGCAAGTCATGATGAATTGCAGTTCCTAGTTTATGTATTATATCTTCTTCCATCCCATATGAGAAGACTTTTGAGTGCAAAGATTATATTTGTTATCTTTGTATTCACTGGACCTTAATGGAAACTCAGTCTGTGTTAGCTTACTTGAATTTCAGATAAGACAACCCTATAAAAAGAACCTTGGAGACAAGGCTGAATACTTAGGTTCAAATTTAACATTTGTAGTATTGATAGTTGGAAAGAGATCTTAGCCTGGAAAACCTAGTTTCCAAAAGTTTTCTCACTCAAGAGCTACATCAGCTCTGGCAATTAATGTATAACCTCTCCAAACGTGAATTTTCCTTTCTAAAAGAGGTAATACGAGTTCCTAGGATAGGGTGAGGTTTATATCATACTTTAAGTGTTCTTTGCCAACTGGAAAGTAGTATGCTAATGGGAGGATACCATTATTATTATAATAAGGAATACAAATTTGTAAAAATCTCAAAATAGTCTTCTTTAGGGGTCATTTAAGGTTTAAAACTTCTGGCAGAGTGTTTACAAATCCATGCTTATCTGTTCCCTATCTCTCCCTCCTTCCCTTTCACCATTTCCGTCTATAGATAGCTTCTTATTGTGCCCTTTTAAAAAAATGTGACATAAATAATTATTGTTGGAGAAAATGAAGACTAGGACTACCTCACAGAGTAGAGGGCATACACTGAAAAACATTCTTCTGGCAGGCTTTCTCTACATGGTAATGTCTTACTCTCCCTATTTGCCTTATAGAATGTTGTTATAAAATTAATTTACTGTGGACGACTGTTTCAGGCTGTTGACCTAGAAAGATTCCATGTTGTTATATAATTTGAGCTACATAGTTTGTCTAATGATTAAAGCATCCGAGCTCACATTGTAAGTAACCTCGATGAAGTTAGGTCAACAGAGAAGAGTCAGTTAAAATTTATAGACTTCAGGCTTTTTGATGCAGCTTTTTGCTTTACTTCATAAACTCATCAGCCGCTACAAAAAGAATAATCTAATTTTAAAATGAAATGCGTTTTCTCCCAACTTTACTCAGTCTATATGAGACATCTTATTTTGTTTTCCTATTTAACATTAATCATTTATAAGTTTGATAAGCAGAAATTGATCATTATGGTGATAATTTGCTGAATAAGTCAGAGTAAATTATTTTACAGATCTTTTAAAAGATGTACTTTCTGGGAAAAAAGTAGTGTAGTAAGAAAAAAATGGAAGAAATATTGCATCAAATGAAATATTTGATGAAATATTTCATTTTATAATGAAATGAGTTGGTTTTGCAGTTCTTTTTTCTAAATAAGTTATTCTAAAGACTCTTATAATCTTTAGCTTGACTGGTAAAGTTCTAAGATTGCAATAAGTTAGATCTATATGTGAATTTTGTCTCCACTAGTTTCTATTTACTTATTATCTATAATTTTGGATAATTTATCACAGTAAGTCTCAGTTTCCATATTTTAACATTAGGGACAAAAATATCTACCTTATAAAGTTATTTTAAGGAGAAAGGAAGAAAGAGAGAGAGATTTGGGGGTGAGAAGGGGCTACTTCCCCAGTGTATAATAAATATTCAAATATTAGCCATTATCACACTCTTGAGGATTAGAATTTAGTAAACCAAAACTTGCAGATAATTTACAATACCACCAAAATGTCTAGATGCCTAAAAGTGACTGAAAGCTTTAATTGGGAATTCCAGTTGGCAGCTGACTGTGTATTTGTCATCTTGGTATGGGTAGAACTTGGTTGCCTGGCAATTCTTGTATCAGGGCAGTCCGGTTCAGGGCCCTAAATTGTTCAAACATATGTTGGTGTTTTCAAAGTCTTTATTAAAAGAAACCCTGCTAGTCACCGAGAGAGAAGCCAGATGGTGGATTGGGTCCACAAACATTCAGGTGGTTTCTAATTAGCAATTCTGTAGAAGAGTGCTTGGAATTCTTTAAGCACTACTTCTTCTTTTTTTTTTTTTTTTAATTTTATTTTTAAACTTTACATAATTGTATTAGTTTTGCCAAATATCAAAATGAATCCACCACAGGTATACATGTGTTCCCCATCCTGAACCCTCCTCCCTCCTCCCTCCCCATTCCATCCCTCTGGGTCGTCCCAGTGCACCAGCCCCAAGCATCCAGTATTGTGCATCGAACCTGGACTGGCAACTCATTTCATGCATGATATTTTACATGTTTCAATGCCATTCTCCCAAATCTTTCCACCCTCTCCCTCTCTCACAGAGTCCATAAGACGGTTCTATACATCAGTGTCTCTTTTGCTGTCTCGTACACAGGGTTATTGTTACCATCTTTCTAAATTCCATATATATGCGTTAGTATACTGTATTGGTGTTTTTCTTTCTGGCTTACTTCACTCTGTATAATAGGCTCCAGTTTCATCCACCTCATTAGCACTACTTCTTAAGTTGGGATTTGTGGCTGGGCTTTAAAATGTATCCTGAAATTACATCTACATGTAAGGGTGAGTGGGAGGGATGGGAGAGGGGTGTCTAAGTCATTTATCAATTTCTCAGATGAATCTTTGAATAGAAAGCTAATTATAAAAGTCATTGAAAATAAATTAGTTAAAAATGACTGTTTTACTTAATTAACTTAGGCAGAGATGGAATTAATTATGATATACAAAATACAATCATCTTTCACCTGGCCTTAGTAAAGTTTCCCAGTTCAGAGCTCCTCAAACTTTAATGTGTACACTAGTCCCTGAGATTGAGAAGGCAATGGCACCCCACTCCAGTACTCTTGCCTGGAAAATCCCATGGATGGAGGAGCCTGGTGGGCTGCAGTGCATGGGGTCGCTAAGAGTCGGACACAACTGAGCAACTTTTCACTTTTCCCTTTCATGCATTGGAGAAGGAAATGGCAACCCACTCCAGTGTTCTTGCCTGGAGAATCCCAGGGATGGGGGAGCCTGGTGGGCTGCCATCTATGGGGTCGCACATGAGTCAGACATGACTGAAGCGACTTAGCAGCAGCAGCAGTCCCTGAGAATCCTGTTAAAATGAAAGTTCTGATTAAGTAGACCTTTTGGGGGGCAGAGTGTCTCCATTTCCAACAAAATCTGAGATGATACCCAGGCAGCTGGTTAGTGTACCTCTCAACTAGTAGCAGCAAGGCTTCAACACTGGGCGGTGGGAGGATGATTGGCAGTATTAGTTCTGGACATTCCATCTTTTTATCACCAATTTTTCCTGCCTGCTGTTAGTTATCATGTTGGTTCTCACCAATGGGTGAAGGTTATCAGACTGCCTTTGTAATTTTTCTCTGTCTTATCATCTTAATAAGTACAATTGTGCTGTAAACTTTGCCCTAACTGGTTCCATGTACTGTCTTCTCTTGATGTGTGAATTTGAGTATTTGCATATTGAATATCTTTAGAATGTCTTACTCTCTTATTTTGGGGGGCCTTCACTCAAAAAAGTATAATTTTTTATTGCCCTTCACCCCAATACAGTTTCCAGCCCACCTTGTACATTGAAGAACATTGCCCTTGTCCTTGTAGGCACAGAACAATGAGAACACAAAATTGTAGTCACATCTCTCCTGGCCTCATTGGCCTTGGTTCTATTGAGAGAACTGATCTGTTGGCCCCTGAATTTCTGTAGCCTCCCTTAAAATATTCTTGTCCTTAACATCTTTCTGGTTTACCTCAGACCTAGTCTACCTCAAACTATTATTTCATACTTGTCATCTTTCTTATCTTCCTTTCAGCAATTTTCTTCTAATTTTCAAGTTTACTCTCACAAATCACTGGTTGTCAATTTATCTTGATCTTCATTTTTTTGGTGGAAAAGATTAGCTTCTGACTAATTTCCACAGTCAGTAAAATTTCCCTGAAAAAAAAAAGCTGATGGCTTTTATCTCCTCTTTCCTACTCTTAAGCTTCTTTAATGGTGTTGGAATGACAAAGATTAAAGCAATGCCTCTGTATTCTTCAAAGACTCTGGTTGGAGCCGAGATTGGTAGCACTTTGTAAAGGCTCTCCTGGGTCTCTTTTTATTACCATAGTAGATCTCAACCTGTTCGATGTCCTTTGCTGTTGCAACACTCCTCATAGGTACAGAAATCGCCATAAATATCAGAGATGTTGATGTTGCTCAACTAAGAAGAGATGACAGGTGGCTTTCCCTGTCCTATTGAGACTCTTCACTATTACTTTTGCCCAGAAACAGACAACTGTTGAATGACTCAAAGAAGTAGCACAATATTTATTGATAAAATATTAGCTTTTAATGGATAATGTCTTAAACCTGAATAAATTATATCCTATATTTCATATGACTAATAAGTTATTTTCCTTTACTGAAAACTGTTTTTGTTCAGATTAGGTAATTTGGCAATAGCTATAGTTCAACACTACTTTAGGATACTTCTACATTCCTGATGTTATTAAATAGCTTTATAAATGGTACTGGTCACAAAGAGTTGGACACAACTAAGCAAGGGAACTGAAACAGTACAATTGCTTCAGCTGAAAATTCAGTTCAGTTCAGTTGCTCAGTGATGTCATGCAACCCCATGGACTATAGAACGCAAGGCTTCTCTGTCCATTACCAGCTCCTGGAGCTTGCTCAAACTTATGTTCATCTAGTCAGTGATGGCATCCAACCATCTCACCCCCTGTCATCCCTGTCTCCTCCTGCCTTCAGTCCTTCCCAGCATTAGGGTCTTTTCCAATGAGTCAGCTCTTCACATCAGGTAACCAAAGTATTGAAGCTTCAGTTTCAGCATCAGTTCTTCCGATGAATATTCAGGAATGATTTTTTTTTAGGATTGACTAGTGAAAACTAGGACATCATAGTTGATCTCTTCTCTGAATCCTATTAGCAAATTTATAATAAAAGCTCTATATATGAGTGTCTTTTAAAATTTTTCTGAGATTCTTACTTCTGTTCTTGTTCAGATACATTATCTTCCCTGCTCCCACTTTCATGGTTATGATTCTTCCTTTGTAGATGCCTCCCAGACCACTGGAAAAGGTGCAAATTTCTTAGCATGGCTAATGCCCATTCCCTCCTCTCCTTTCTGTACCTGATTTCAGCCCTCATGCTTAATACTTTCCTCTATACACATACTGTATGCTCTAGCTACATGCAACTATTTAAAATTTCCCTGAAATCCTTCTATGTTTCTGCTTTAGGACATGTGCATGATGCGCCTCCCCCACCCCCCACCCCATCCCTTTTCAGGCTTGTTCTTACTTGCCATTCCCAGCAAAGACTCATGCATTCTTAAAAGTCCAAATCAGTCTTATGGACTCTGTTGGAGAGGGAGAGGGTGGGAAGATTTGGGAGAATGGCACTGAAACATGTGTAATATCATGTATGAAATGAGTTGCCAGTCCAGGTTTGATGCAGGATACTGGATGCTTGGGGCTAGTGCACTGGGACGACCTAGAGGGATGGTGTGGGGAGGAAGGAGGGAGGAGGGTTCAGGATGGGGAGCACATGTATACCTGTGGCGGATTCGTTTTGATGTTTGGCAAAACTAATACAGTGTTTGAGGTTTCAAAAATAAAATAAAATTAAAAAAAAAAAAGTCCAAATCAAACATTACTTCTGTCAAGTTTTCCCTGAGATTATTGGGGATAAGTACTCCTTAGTTATTTTCCCATTATACTTCCTACTTTACCATCTATCCTTATATTATATATTACAAATACTTCACCCACCATGCCCTGAGCTTTTATTTGTCTTTGTATGACTCTCCCTATTCTCCTTCCCATTCACTGACCCTTAATAAAAATGTTATGAATCAATGAATGCAGGCAGGAATATAAGCCTATGGCTATAAACAGACAAAAGCAAAGATATAGGTTCCATTCCCAAACTCTAATTTCCGGTCACAATTCAGCACAATCATACAACCTGATATAATCACTCATATAAAGGAGAAATATTTTCTAAGTATATTGTTGTTCAGTCGTTCAGTCATGTCTGACTCATTGCTACCCCATGGACTGCAGCATGCGAGGCCCCCCTGTCCTTCACCCTCTCCCAGAGCTTACACTCATGTCCATTGAGTCGGTTATGCCATCCAACCATCTCGTCCTCTGTTGTCCCCTTCTCTTCCTGCCTTCAATCTTTCTCAGCACCCGGGTCTTTTCCAATGAGTTGGCTCTTTGCATTCAGGTGGCTAGAGTATTGGAGCTTCAAGCTTCAACATCAGTCCTTCCAATGAATATTCAGGATTGATTTCCTTTAGGATTAACTGGTTTGATCTCCTTGCAGTCCAAGGGACTCTCGAGAGTCTTCTCCATCATCACAGTTCAAAAGCATCAATTCTTTGGTGCTCAGCATTCTTTATGGTCCAACTCTTAAATCCACACTGGACTACTGGAAACACCATAGCTTTGACTATATGGATCTTTGTCAACAAAGTAATGTCTCTGCTTTTTAATATGCTGTCTAGGTTTGTCATAGCTTTTCTTCCAAGGACCTAGCTTTTCTTTTAAGGACCTTTAAATTTCATGGCTGCAGTCACCATCTGCAATGATTTTGGAGCCCAAGAAAATATAGTCTGTGACTGTTTTCATTTTTTCCATCTAAGTATGTAGTCCCAATAATTATTTCCCCCACAGTTCTGGAAAGCTTTAGTACTCACACATGTGGAAAAAATCCTAAGTCCCTTTCATTTACCCACACAAACTGTGTCTCTGTGTGTGTGTGTGTGTGTGTGTGTGTTGCTCATGCCTTGTGTGTTGTAAGAGAAGTCAGGATTACAATGAAGTGCAGCTTTGCTTCCCTGACAAATTATGAAATACCTCTTTAATCACACTCTATTTATCAGTCCCCACGTGGTTTTCTACAACAACCCACTAATTTGTTTTGACATACCTTCACACAGAATTTCAAGTCTAGATTACTAGACAACAAATGAAAACAAAAACAAATAGTTACCGATTCTCAGTGCTCGTTATTGCAAAAAGATCAGTTCTGTTCATTCAAATTATGGTTCACATGAGTCTCACCATGAACTGAAATATTTCTGGATAGATGTATCAACTTAGATGTGGCAGTTTATTTGGGAAAGTCTATTATATTATATTATAGTATATTACATTACATTACATTTGCCCCACACCCCCCAAAAAAAATTTTAAAAAAAGGAAAAAAATGTATTTGCTGGTACATTTTAAGTTTTCCTGATTCCCTTGGCCAGTAGTTCTCAAAGTGTGGGTCCCAGACCAGCAAGCTTCAGTGTCATCTGGGAAAAATGTGAGAAATGAAAATTCTTGGATCCGCCCAGCACCTGTTTTTTCAGATTGAAGCCCAGCAGTCTGTTTTTTGTTTTTTTGTTTTAATAAGATCTCCAAGTGATTCTGATGCATGCTAAAGTTTAAGAACTTTTAATCCAGGAAATGCATAATCATCATGGCACCTTCTTCCATTGATGACCTGAACACACAATGATATTTTTAATTATAGTTGATTTACAATGTTGTATTAGTTTCAGGTATACGGCAAAGTGATTCAGTTACTTTGAATACATATATGTGTGTGTATTCAGATTCTTTTCCATTATAAGTTATTACTAGTTACTGAATATAGCTCTTGTGCTATACAATGTAGGTCCTTTTATTTATCTGTTTTATATATAGTAGTGTGTATCTGCTAATCCCAATCTATTCGGTTTTCCCTTTGGTAACCATAGGTTTGCTTTCTATGTCTGTGAGTCTATTTCTATCTTGTAAATATGTTTATTTATATATTTTTTGATTCTGCATGTAAGTGATTTTGTATGATATTTGTCTTTGACTTACCTCACTAAGTATGATAATTTCTTAGATATATAGTATTATCTATACCCATTTGTCTGTTGATGAGCATTTAGGTTGCTTCCATGTCTTGGCTATTGAATTATATAATACTGCTATGAACACTGGAGTATGTGTATCTTTTCAAATTAAAGTTTTTGTCTTTTCTGGATATATGTCCAGGAGTAGGATTGGTGGATTAGATGGCAACTCTATTTTTAGATTTTTTGAAGGAACCTCAATACTGTTTTCCGTAGTGGCTGCGCCAATTGACATCCCCCCCCCAAAGTGTAGAAAGACTCCCTTTTCTCCACCTCTCTCCAGTACTTGCTATTTGTAGACTTTTTTGATGGCCCTTCTGACTGATGAATGCACAGTGATTTTTGAAGATATTTAAGTAACTCAGAAGAATGTGCCTTATAATGAAAAGATAAAATGGAGAACTAGTATGGTTGCATCAACTATGTAACAACAAATTAGGAAAGAAAAACAAGTTCAAGGAGCAGACTGATTTGTTAATATCATTTTTTTTTTTTTTAGTTTTTAACTAAAGAGAAAGAAAAGACTTAAAATAATAAATTTTAAAAGAAGAGAATTTAATAGTAATTTTCAAGAAAATGAAGGGACAAAGGGAATGGACTGGGCCTAATTCATTAGCTTGAAACTCAGTGGGAATTACATGACAAGAAAGATATTGATGACTCAGCAGTGTGGGCATACAGTTCTTAGGTTAACCTAAGAAAAGTCCATGGCGTATTCAGTAACATAGAGGAAGTGAACCTCCATTACAAAGGAATGAAAAAGTCGCTTATTATGTTTAGTGTCCTAATAAAAAGAAAACCAGAAACATAAACCATTTATGTCAAGTCATTTTTCATTTTTTTGCCTTGGAGTCAAATTTCAACAGGGGCAAATAAATTTCCTATTGTGTTTACATCTTTCTTAAATAGAGAAAAACTCAATGCATTTTGAAACATTTAATGTTTTTTTGGTACCATAATCCTGCAAAAGCCAAATGTTATAGAAAGTGACTTTAACTGGGGATTTTGGTAAAGCTTTGCATAACAAAATTTCCCACATTTAACTATCCAGCATGCTTCATATATATTTTACAGAATTTTTTAATTAAGTAGAATGACCTTACCAGTGACAGTCTCAATTATGTGAAATTCTGAGCTCTCTAGGGAAGGGGACCATGTTGACAGTATTCAGTCCTCAACACATATCTGGGTCATTAGTCATTCAGTGAAAATCCAAAGTGCATGAAAACAGTGTGCATATGAATATGTGCTTAGGTTAACTATATAATTTAAAGTGATTTTCATCTATGTTAGTGCCAGGGACTGCACATTGCTAAAACTTTCTGTATGTTTCCAGTGCACTCTGTATTAAAGTGCATTATTCATTACTTGAATTGTCCATATTGGTATTTGGACAACAGCATGGTAAAGCTTCAGTTCATCAAGATCTCTTTCATCGTGTAAGCCTTTGAGAGTCAACCCGTAGCCAAAGGCTTTCCAACATATGACACTCTATTTCACATTAGCAAGCACAGCACACAAAGCATATGGTAAAACTCTACTTCTATGAGATAAAGTCAAATTTTATCCATCAAACAGATTTCACAGGCTGGTTAATACAAATCAGCTGACAAGCTATTCTCTAAGGTCTAAAACCTTTAGCTGCCATCTCCCATGGAATTTAATGGGTAAATAGAAATCATTGAGAATAAATGTTTAAAAAAAAAAAAAAAGGACAAGATCCAGGTAGACAGATGTATTATAGCTCCACCTTCCTCCACTTGTCTTATTCTTTCCTCTTACTCCCCACCTGTCTTGACCCCATCTTTATTATCCTCTCAAACATCTGGTACACTCAGAACTCTGCAGCAGATTGAATATACTAAGGTGTTTGGGACATCTTGCTTATCCCTTCCAAAAGAACTGAAATCAGAATAAGGAAGTAAAAGAATTAAAATTTAAAACTGGGAGGGGTAGGGTTGGCAAAATAAATGCTTACTCTGCTGAGCTGGAAGTGGGTACAAACAACAGGAAATAAAATGGAAACTAGACATGAAGCTTACCTGACTCTGCTTTTCACCTTCCAAATATGTTATTTCTCAGATACTTAGGGGTTTCTTGCCTCCTTTTCATCTTTACTTCGAAGGAAAGCATCAGTGTTCATTCAAATGACCTAAACTGGGGCACCCTGCGCCCTGCTCACACTTAGAATAAATGTATTTTGCAGTTTCTTCCTCTCTGGAAGTTCCCCCACACCCCGATCATTAGGCTGAAACTACTTGTTTTATATTTCTGGAGTAGACAGAGAGGGTAATCTATGTGGGTAATTAATCTAAAACATGTCTAAACTATTTGGCCTCTAAATAACAGGAAAGGAAAAATAGGTATTTGGGAGTATTTATAATGCTATTATTAATCTCACCCTGTAATCATCTACTAACTAGTCTTATAACTGATTTCAGTAAAAATTATTTAAAATATGCTGATCTGAGTACTGTATTGTGTTCATTAGATAGTTGTTGTTCAGTTCAGTTCAGACATGCAGTCATGTCTGACTCTTTGCTACCCCATGAACTGCAACATGCCAGGCTTCCCTGTCCATCACCAACTCCCGGAGCTTACTCAAACTCATGTCCATCAAGTCGGTAATGCCATCCAACCATCTCATCCTCTGTTGTCCCCTTCTCTTCCCGCCTTCAATTTTTCCAAGCATCAGGGTCTTTTAATATGAGTCAGATCTTCGAATCAGGTGTCCAAAGTATTGGAGTTTCAGCTTCAGCATCAGTCCTTCCAATGAATATTCTCAACTTTTTTCCTTTAGGATGGACTGGGTAGATCTGCTTGCAGTCCAAGGGACTCTCAAGAGTCTTCTCCAACACCACAGTTCAAACCCATCCATTCTTTGGCTGGGAAGTTAGACTTTGTCCCTTCTGCAATATCTTATTGATCGCACTGTTTAGCTATATTCAGTGTAGGAGGGGATGTGCAAGGCCATGAACTCCAGGAGGTAAGGGTCACTGGTGCCATTTTGAAGGCTGGCTTACTCACAGAGTTAGTATTTGCCTCTCTGATCATTTATTTATAATATTAGATATTTTTTACATTAGGACAGGCTTTTATTGTATTGATTTTTAAACAAAAGTTACAATCAATGGGGATAAAACCAACTTCTTCCTTTTACTGCTTTCCTTAAGCCCCTATCCCTACCACAAGAAAGAAGGTCAGCATGAACCACTTCTTGAGGTTTTTTGAAGACAAATTCATTTCCAAGATGCTAAGGCTCATGTTAGCTCTCTCTAGTTTCCAAGCTAAGCTCCTCAGGGGAGGGAAGTCTGCTTCCTTGAGATGAAATTAACCCCACACTCTCCAAGGCAGGCACTCATCTATCTCTTGCTCTCTTTTTATTACAGAGCAGTGATTTTCATCCCTGGCTGTAATTAGAATCACCTGGACTAGATTCTAGAATTAAAAAAAAAAAAAAAAAACCAGGTTTATAATCGTATTTAGCAATCATCTATTTAGCACTTACTAGGCCCTTCTTTTGGAGAAGGCAATGGCACCCCACTCCAGTACTCTTGCCTGGAAAATCCCATGGACGGAGGAGCCTGGAAGGCTGCAGTCCATGGGGTCGCTAGGAGTTGGACACAACTGAGCTACTTCACTTTCACTTTTCTCTTTCATGCATTGGAGAAGGAAATGGCAACCCACTCCAGTGTTCTTGCCTGGAGAATCCCAGGGACAGGGGAGCATGGTGGACTGCCGTCTATGGGGTCACACAGAGTTGGACACAACTGAAGCGACTTAGCAGCAGTAGCAGCAGGCCCTTCTTTGGAGAAGGCAATGGCAACCCACTCCAGTACTCTTGCCTGGGAAGTCCCACGGACGGCGGAGCCTGGTAGGCTGCAGTCCATGGGATGGCAAAGAGTCAGACGTGACTGAACGACTTCACTTTCACTTTTTACTTTCATGCATTGGAGAAGGAAATGGCAACCTATTCCAGCGTTCTTGCCTGGAGAATCCCAGGGATGGGGGAGCCTCGTGGGCTGCCGTCTAGGGGTCGCATAGAGTCGGACACAACTGAAGCGACTTAGCAGCAGTAGCAGCAGCAGGCCTTTCTTTAAAAATTATGCAAATATTAACTTATTTGAACTTCATAACAAGCCCATAAGGAAAGTGCTATTACTTTAGCTCCATTTTATACGTGAAGAAATTGAGGCACAGAGAGGTTAATTATTTTGCCCAAAGTCACACAGCAATTGAATAGAGGAGCCAAAACTTCAGGGAGTTCTAATATATATCCAGGATTGAATGCCACTACTCTTAACTAAGTTTTTTAAGGCTTTTGAGAATCTGATGAAATATGCCTGCTCCATTATCAGAAATATGCCCATAATATATACACATGGGCATATATGTAAAATATGTGTTTTCACAAAAATGTTAAATATTTTTAACATATATGTGAAAAATGCACATATATCCTTTCAGGGATATGTATGTAAATCCCCCACAGTAGTTTTGTTAGACTTTTCCCAGGGGCCCAAGAACCCCAGATTAAGAACCTTTTCTTGTTAGAGCACCTGTTTTCCGTGGACCAGTATGACCTGGCAAGTGCTTAGAACTGCAAATCCTTAGGCCCAAACCCTAAACTTACTGAATAAGAAATTCTGAGCATAAGGTTCAGCATTCCCTATTTTAACAAGACTTCCAAATGAATCTCATGTGTGCTAAAGTGTGAGAAAACACTGTTCGAGAAGGCTGGTGTGTGAAAGCAAATGATTAATCAATGACCCTAGCTTCATGGTTCTGTAAAGACATCTTACTGTTTTTTCTTCACGATTAGGCAGATAGAAATTTTCCTCTGTTAAAACTTGATTTCTTTGGTAACAATGATCACCAAAGGAAAGTCCACTACTGGTATTCATAAAGTACATGCAGTGCCTAGGTGCTCGGTCATGTCCGACTCTCTGCAACCCCACAGACTGTAACCCACCAGGCTCCTCTGTACTTGGGATTTTTGCAGCAAGAATACTGGAGTAGGCTGCTATTAAAAGTGTCCATTAATAATTATACAAATAAATATATAATTATAAAATTGAATCAGGAGCATGGATGAAAAGTATATCTGTTAGATCTCAAATATATGTGTTAAAAATGAACCTCTAGAATTAACCCCCCCCCACCTAAATTCTATTCATGTCTTGGCCGTTGTCATTCTGAAACCTTTTGGTGGCATTTTGGGGAGCTCCAAAGAGCTGCAGTCCTTTAGGTTTCAGCACAGAAAGAATTCAATGAGAAGAAAAGTGATAGACAAGAAGTGATTTATTAGAACAATACATACTGGATTTACAAGCAACAGGTGAGAGGGTGCTGTGTCCTTAGAACTTAGTAAACTATGGTTTTATATTCAAAGGAAAACTGGGGAGAGGAAAAGACCACCCTCTTCCTCATTCTTGAATTTACGTCATCATCAGCTTCTCCTGCAGGTAGGGCAGGGGAGTTTTCTTTTCCATATATGGTCAAGCTGGGACTGTCACGGCACTACAGAAAAATTATTTCAGACCTAGTACAATGAGGGTCTTTACTTTGTACTCTATATATCTTTTCATAAATTATTTTTTATTTTTTCAGAGAACATCTCCTGTGTGTGTGTGTGTGTGTGTGTGTGGTGTGTGTGTGTTGCCCAGTTGTGTCTGACTCTTTGCAACCCCATGGACTGTAGCCCACCAGGCTCTTCTGTCCATGGAATTTTCCAGGCAAGAGTACTGGAGTGGGTAGCCATTCCCTTCTCGAGGATATCTTCCCAACCCAGAGATCGAACCACAGTCTCCTGCATTGCAGACAGATTCTTTATCATCTGAACCACAACGGAAGCCTGAGAACATCTCCTACAGGTCATTAACTTATTGAGCTCACTGGGCAGGATGTGGGTCTCATGCCATCCTTGTTTTACTGTTTTGGGGCCTGTCTCATGCTTCTGAGCATGGCTTTGTTGCTAACCAGGCCTGCTTTCTTGAGTAATCATTAACTTTCAGGGGTCTCTCATAATTTTTTCTGTACTTACAATTCTGTAGTGGGATTAATCATTTAATTACCTACTTTGTCCCTTTACTCTGTTGGACTTCCCTGGTGGCTCAGACAGTAAAAAATCCGCCTGCAATGCGGGAGACCTGGGTTTGATCCCTGGGTTGGAAAGATCCCCTGGAGGAGGGCATGACTACGCACTCCAGTATTCTTGCCTGGAGAATCCCCAGGGACAGAGGAGCCTGGCAGGCTCAGTCAATGGGATTGTAAAAATTTGGACACGACTGAGTGACTAAGCACAGTACATCTATTCCAGCAAAAGATGCCGTCATTTGTATAGTGTTTAGACTTCCTTATTTTTTTCACTCCATCACCATGTACAGACATACAACACCCAGATATCCATTAACAAATGATACTTCTACTTCCAAAGCATGTCTAGCTATGTATACTTCTCTCCATCTCCACTACCTCCAATTAGTTCTAGCTACAAACCTCCTTTGCTTTGACAGCTGCAATAACCCCTAAACATTTCGCACATTTTCACTCATGCTTTCCATTGTGCTCATAGCATCCAGACTGACCCATCACAGTTAGATTAGATCTGGACATTCTCTGGCATATAAAAGCTGCCCAAATCTTTCCCTTTAAATAGACCAAAACTCTTTTTCTTAAACCATGGCTTATGTCATACTGTGTAGTTCGACTCTGTTCACCCCCAACATCTCTTTTTCTTTTCCTCTCATTTACCGGTAACCACACTGTCCTCACACTTATTCTTCAGCTGGGCCAGATTTTCTTCTTTAGCAGAGCACTCACATTGGCTCTTCCTTTCACTTGTAAAGCTCCTCCCTGCTCTCAGTATCTCGAGATCTTTCCCTCTCTACATGCCTCAGTTCACATTTCATTCCTCTTCATGACCTGCCCTGACCATCCCATCCCCCACTCCACTCCATCAAAATCCACTCCCCTTTTTCCTTTAAACACTTATTGTATCAATCATTTTATTTAACCTATTTATTTGTTCATTTACTAATTTTTTCTCTTTCTCTTATGGAACTTTTTGTGTTTGGGTCATAATCCAAAGTAAAAACTACATTTTTACAATAACACAGTAGATACACACAGATACACACATACAACCAAAACAAAAGTTTCATGGTCCATGGAGTCTTGACAAGGACAGAGGTAATGCAAACTCTCAAAATTTATTTCTTATTCTATTTTTTCAGTTTCATATGTATATATATGTGTATAATAAATAAAATCATATAATACATATAATTTATTTATAATGCTCTACATTGACTTGATGACTTGAGCCAGCAGTTTAAAAACACTGTTCTTAAACTTAAAAACAAGCATCATGGATTTAGATACCTTATACTTCCATTTGTAAATGAATCCTCACTCCTAGAACATGGTAGGTAGTCAGTATAAGTCTTACTTACACTGCAGTAAGACTTAAATTCCACAAAAGATCATCTGGACTTATTTCCATATTCATGAATTTTCAAATAGAGCATAGACATAATTTCTCCAATAATAATTGGGAATTTGACGCAGTTTTGGTCTTGGTTTGGGGTGCCTAGCTCTTTATTTTTAAATATCTATAATGAGAATGTTATATTTAAGCATATTTTGTTTCTCCTAAAACTAATTAAGATATCAGTGGTCAATTACCATATCCCTTGGGCAAGGTATTTTTGAATGGAGCACTTGAATGTGAAGTCTGTAGTAGGTCATAATTGCCAGGAGGAAAATGTAGTCAACAGTTCAGTCAAGAAAATAAGGTGGACATTTGCTGAAAACAAAGAAGTGGGTTTGCATGTGTCAATAACATAGTAAACTATCATTTGTATGAAAAGTATGTATTTAACTCTTGATTCCCACCCCACCCCCAGTGTTGTTTTCCTACTGTTAATATTCAACCACACCCCACCTGGGAAAAGATAGGGAACAAGAAGACATGATAAAGCCTCAAGTAGACTTTTCTTCCCTTTTAGCAGTTTTTGTTAAAAAAAAAAAAAAAAAATCAGAGAAATAACAAATTGAAAGTAATTGTTAAAATTAGTTTAGAAAAAGTCAATTTAAACAGGAAATATAAATATTTAAATATCTTGGCCATAAGATTCTAATTTCTGCCTTGCGGCCCTGGTGGATATCAAAGAAGACAAGACTATTTAGCAATACATGGACATTATCTAAACTACTTTTACTTGTAGAACTTGTAAAATTTAATATCCTCATTAAATCAAATCAAATCAATCACAAGTGCAGCAGTGCATGCAGATGTACAGATCCAGCCACAGAATACAAATATTTATAACTTCTGAGGTAATATTTTGATCACAAATCCTTGTCTTTATTTGGAGATTCCCAAAGTCCTGCCAGTGAAAATGTTTCGGTAACAAACCTGGGGAGGTGATGGCATTTGGTATAAAATCAGTTTCCAAAACCTTTCTCCTGATAAGGAGCCCAGGAAACCATGCTTGTGCCATGTATTTTATTTGGAGACCTTCCAGGGGAAGCTCTGAACGAATGATCACCTGTTGGTTTTCTTGGGATGATTGCTAGTTACAGACCATTTTGCCTGGTTATAATTTGAGAAGGGGAAAGGCCCTGTGTGAAGTCCCTTTGTCATTTAGAGCAGAGCTTGAAAGCATAATAGACAAGATGCACATATTCTTCACTCTATGAAGAAACTACTTGTGGGTGGCTTGTGGTGGTGTAATGTCAGACTTATATCAAGCCCGTAACAGCAGACTATTCAAGATGGAAAAGAGCTGAAATAAGGGACAAGAGGGGAGCATTTCTAGAAGCTTAGTGGGAGAGGAAGACAGGGATTATACCTATTGACAGTCTGATGCTAGAACAGAGCAGGTTGGAACATGGGGATGCTTTGGAGAGAGAATAGAGATGTGTTATGTAGAAGGTGAGCCCATTGGGCTGTGCTCTGTTTTGGGAAACCCCTCCTCCATCTCCCCACGAGACTTGGGAGTGCTTTTGTAACACTCCAACACTGCTTGTCGATGGAGTGTTACAAAAGGCTAATCCTGGCTTCAAGTAGAGCTGAGGCTGACAAGCTACACAAACGGTATGTACTACATAGGAAGCTCCAGCCATTTCTCTCACAGTAGGAACAACTTTAGCTTTAAGAGATTATCAATGGAATTATTTTAATATACTTTAAAATAAATACTAATTATTATAATCTTTTACTATGAATATAAGATTTTAAATAATAGCTTCTTCTTTAAAAAGAGTGAAGTCACTTGTCTAGAAACTTTAGTACCATCACTATGATAAAAAAAAATCTTCACATATCATACCTCAAAAGTCCCTGTGTAGATAGAAGGGTACCACAACATCATTGCCAAGAGCCACTGCTCTGGCTTAGAAAAATACAAAGGCAGAAAGGAAAATGAAAGATGAAGCCAAAGTGATAGGGTGGAGGTGTTTGTGAAAATTCTTTAGAAGCAAAGAGAGGGAACCAGTGATAAGTCACATGCAAGCAGGAGAGCTCCAAACATGGGAGAATCACCACACAAATATAAGGCTAAAGATGTACTATCCAGAGAAGTTGGAGGAGTAGGAGGACACTGACCTCTGGTCTGAAGGACTACCAAGCCATGAGCCCCAGCCCACGCCAAGCACTTGCCTTGGCCCCTCTTACTCTAGTGTTGCTCCTTTCTGGGACAAAGGTGCTAA
The DNA here is from genome assembly GCF_019923935.1 of Bubalus bubalis. NCBI lineage: Eukaryota > Metazoa > Chordata > Mammalia > Artiodactyla > Bovidae > Bubalus > Bubalus bubalis. The sequence goes on from NC_059167.1 coordinate 47,512,575, forward strand.
TGCTGGGAGGGAGGCTAGCACGCTTACAAGGAACAGAACCAGCTTGAACCTAAATCTTAGGGCTTCTGCTCCAGCACCTCAGGACCAGCCCTGTACCCCTGATAGGTAGTGTTGGCCACTGAGCATAGAAGAGGCCCTGACTCACAACTGACTCTAGCTCAGCCCCACCTCCCACCAAGGTGATAGCTTGGTAGAAAGATGTAGCATTCATCCATGTTGAATCCAGCTCTCCCATCAGAACCACAGGGCATACACAGACAGCATAGGAACACTCCTACACAAGGACACTCCTTCAGGACTGGAATAGGTAATTGCTTAACCTAATTTCAAAGAGACAAAGAAAGTTAGGGAGAAATTGGGAAGATATAGAAATCTGTTTTAAATGAAAGAACAAGAAAAGCAACAAAACGAAAAAAATAAATGAAAGAGATAAATAAATTATCAGATAAAGGGTTTCAAAACCATAGGAATAATAATGCTAACTGAACTAGGGAAAAGAGTAGATGAACACTGTGATAATTTTACCAAAGAACTAGTGATTCTTACCAAAGAACCACCCGACCATACAGTACAATACCTGAAATGAAAAACACACTAGAAGGGATAAAGAACAGACTAGGTAATACGGAAGAATGCATAAGTGATCTGAAAGATAGGATAATAGAAATCACTCAGTCAGAACAGCGAAAGGAAAACAAATTATAAAATAAAAGAAGGAGAGGTTAAGGGACTCTGAGACAATGTCAAGTGTATAAATTTCAAGTTATTGGGGTCCCAAAAAAAGAGGGAGAGAAGGATCAAAATGTATTTGATGAAACTATGACATAAACTTTCCCAAACCTGAAGAAGGAAAGAAATACCAAGGCACAGGATACACAGAGAATCCCAAACAACATGAATCTAAAGAGGCCCACACAAGGACATATAATTAAAATGTAAAAGTTAAGGAGAATTCTAAGGGAAGCCTGGCATGCTGCAGTCCATGGGGGTTGCAAAGAGTTGGACATGACTGAGCGACTGAACTGAAAAGAAGCAAGAGAAAGAGAAAAACAGAGTCATATACAGGGGAACCCTGGTAAGATTATCAGTTGATTTTGCTGTAGAAAGTTTGCAGGCTATAAGGGACGGTGTGATATTACTAAAGTGTTTAAAGGGGGAAACCTGCAACCTAGGATACCCTACCTAGCAAGATTATCATTCAGAATTGAAGCAAGGGTAAAGAATTTCTTGTACAAGCAAACATCTGAATTCAGAGTTCCAAAGAATAATAACATCTCAATGCAGAGTTCCAAAGAATAGCAAGGAGAGATAAGAAAACCTTCCTAAGTGATCAATGCAAAGAAATAGAGGAAAACAATAGAATGGGAAAGACTAGAGATCTCTTCAAGAAAATCTGAGATACCAAGGGAACATCCATGCAAAGATGAGCAAAATAGAGGATAGAAATGTTATGGACCTAACAGAAGCAGAAGTGATTAAAAAGAAATGGCAAGAATACACAGAAGGACTATACAAGAGAGACCCAGAAAACCACAGTAGTATGATCACTCAGGTAGACCCAGACATTGTGGAATGCAAAGTCAAGTGGACTGTAGGAAACATCACTATAACAAAGCTAGTGGATGTGATGGAATTCCAGCTGAGTTATTTCAAATCCTAAAAGATGTTGCTATTAATGTGATGCACTCAACCTGCCAGCAAATTTGGAAAACTCAGTAGTGGCCACAAGACTGGAAAAGGTCAGTTTTCATTCCAATCCCAAAGAAAGGCAATGCCAAAGAATCTTCAGACCACTGCACAATTATACTCATCTCACACACTAGCAAAGTAATGCTCAAAATTCTCCAAGTCAGGCTTCAACAGTACGTGAACCATGAATTTCCAGATGTTCAAGCTGGATTTAGAAAAGGCAGAGGAACCAGAGATCAAATTGCCAACATCTGTTGGATCATAGAAAAAGCAACAGAATTCCAGAAAAACATCTACTTCTGCTTTATTGACTAGGCTAAAGCCTTTGACTGTGTGGATCACAACAAACTGTAGAAAAGAAAGAGATGGGAATATCAGACCACCTTATCTGCCTCCTGAGAAATCGGTATTCTGGTCAAGAAGCAACAGTTAGAACCGGACATGGAACAACAGACTGGTTCCAAATTGGGAAAGGAGTACATCAACACTATATATTGTCACCCTGCTTATTTAACTTACTTGCAGAGTATATCATGCAAAATGCTGGGCTGGATGAAGCACAAGCAATGGGAACTCAAACCGGGGTTTGGTAACAACCTAGAGGGTTGGGATGGGGAGGGAGGTGGGAGGGATGTTCAGGTGAGAGGGGACATGAGTAAACTTGTAACTGACTCATTTTGATGTTTGGTAGAAACAAACACAATAAAGCAATTACCTTTCAATTAAAAATATTTTTTTAAAAAGACAAATATATATAATGAGATATTATCTCATACCTGTCAAAATGGTTATCATCAAAAAGAACAAAAATGTCAAGGATGTGAAGAAAAGGCCCTAGTACATTGTTTGTGAGAATGTAAATTGGTGATGGGGGAGCCTGGTAGGCTACAGTCCATGGGTTTGCAAAGAGTTGGACACAACTGAGCGACTTCACTTTCTTTCTTTCTATAGTTTCTTTTGGAGAAGGAAATGGTGACCCACTCCAGTGTTCTTGCCTGGAGAATCCCATGGATGGAGGGGCCTGGTGGGCTGCGGTCTATGGGGTTGCAAAGAGTCGAACACAACTAAGCAACTAACACACACACACACACACACACACACACACATTGGTGAAATTCTATGGAAAACAGGATAGAAGTTTCTCAAAAATCTAAAAATAGAACTATCTTATGATCCAACTATTGCAATCCTTGACATGTACCCAAAGAAAACAAAAACAGCAACTTGAGAAAACACATGCACCCCAGTGTTCATAGCAGCATTGTTTACAATAACCAAAATGTGGAAGAAACCTAAGTGTCCATCAACAGACGAATGGAGAAGATTATATATAGATATATAGATATAGACACACACACACACACACAATGGAATATTATTCTGACATTTAAAAAGAATGAAATCCTAGCATTTGCAACAACATGGATGGATCTGGAGAGTATTAGTGAAATTAGTCAGACAGAGAAAGACAAATACTATATGTTAGCACTTATCTGTGAAATCTAAAAAATAGAACAAAGGAATAGATAGAACAGAAACAGACTCACAGGTAGAGACAGCAAACTAGTGGTTACCACGGGGGAGAAGAAGAAGGGGGAATATTAACAAGTACAATCTGCTCTGTATAAAATAAACGAGATATTTTGTATAGCATGGGAAATATAACTGATATTTTATAATAATCTAAATGAGTATAAGAATATTAAACCACTGTGTTGTCCACATGAAACTAATATTGTAAATCAACTATACTTCAATTTTTAAAAAATTGCATTTCTCAAAAAAAAAAAAAAAAGGATCATCTCTTACCCAACATAAAAAATCCTACAGGTACTATCTGGCATGAAAGATCATATTAAAAGACCCAAAGACAAGCAAAACCTAGAATACTGAGTTATCCTTTTCTCAATATTTGTAGTCTCTCTTAGTGATACTGTCCAGAGGAATTTCTCCATCTCCTGAAAAGTTATTCTACTTCAGTTACCTTTGTATTGTGCTCTATGGAACACTAGGTCAAAACATCCGTGGCTGCCTTGGTATTAAGCAAGGTGCTAGGAGAGAAAGACTTCAAAGCAGCTAATTTTCCTCCTGTGTGCTGTCATATGTTTCCTAGGTATTTGTTGCTGTGGAACAAATGATTCCCAGAGTTAGTGTTTAAAATGATAAAAATTTATTATTCCAGGCAGTTCTGTAGATCACGTCTGAAAAGAATGTCTCCGGGATGAATCACAGTGTTGGCTGGGGGTATTTCTTTCTGGAGGCCCTAGGGGAAAATCTGTTTGTTTTTTTATAGCTTCTAGAGACTTCCCACATTTCTTGGCTTATGACCACTTTTTGTCTTCAAAGTCAGCAATATTTATCCAAGTCTGTCTTACACTGCCTCACTCTGATACTGACTCTTCTGCCTCTCTCTTTTAAGTGGCCTAGTGATTACATCAAGCCTATCTGGAAATTCAAGCTCCTTTCTCTATTTTAAGGTCATCTTATTATTAAAGTCTTATTAGTATGAGACCTTATTAAGATCATACCTAATTGCAACCAAACATTTTGAGGGGTGCATTATTAGTAGTCTTAGCATGGTTCATCTGTGACCTCTACTTTAGGATCTTTTTTTTAAAAAAAATCATTTATTTATTAACACCAAAAACATTTTGTATTGGGGAATATCCAGTTAGCAGTGTTGTGATAGTTTCAGGTGAACAGCAAAGGGACTCAGCCATACATATACATGTATCCATTCTCTCCCCAAACCCCCTCCCATACAGGCTGGCACATAACATTGAGCAGAGTCCCATATGCTATACAATAGGTTTTTGTTGGTTATCCATTTTAAATATAGCAGTGTATACTTGACCATCCCAAAGTCTTTAACTATCCCTTGCCCCCTAGCAACCATGAGTTTGTCTTCTAAGTCTGTGAGTCTCTTTCTGTTTTGTAAGTAAGTTCGTTTGTATCATTTCTTTTTAGATTCCACATATAAGGGATGTCATATGATAGTTCTCCTTCTCTGTCTGACTTACTTCACTCCATATGCACTCTCTAGGTCCATCCATGTTGCTGCAAATGGCCTTATTTCATTTTTTTAATGGCTGAATAATACTTCATTGTATATATACACCACATCTTCTTTATCCTTTCCTCTGTCAATGGACACTTAGGTTGTTTCCATGTCTTGGCCATTGTAAATAAACAGTGCTGCAATAAACATTGGGGTGCATGTATCTTTTGGGGCCATTTTTCTCTGGATGTATGCCCAGGCGTGGGATTTCAGGGTCATATACTAGCTCTATTTTTAGTTTTCTAAAGAATTTCCATTCTGTTCTCCATAGTGGCTGTACCAATTTACATTCCCACCAATAGTGTGTGAGTGTTCCTCTTTAGGGCCTTTTACAAGGCTGAAATGAAAGTTTCATTCAAAACTGTGGTCTCATCTGGAGGCTCAGCTGATGAAGCATCTTCTTTCAAGCTCTATCATGAGGTAGTTGACATAATTCACTTTCTCAAAAGCTGTTAGACTGATTGCCTCACTTCTTCCCTGGTAGTTGCTTGCTAGGTGGATGAGTAGAGGGTTGGGCTCTCCAACATGACATGTGATTTTATCAAACCACTCAAGCCCAGAAAGCAACAGTGAGTTAGTCTATAGCAAGTGGAATTTGTAGTCTTTTATAACCCAACCACAAAAGTGGTATCTCTTAATTTCTGCTTTATTCTGTTTATTAGAAATAATTCATTAGGTCCAGTCTACACTCAAGAGGAGGGGATTACCCAAGGGTATAAATACCTGAAGATAGGGATCATTTGGGGGTTTAGAGGAAGTCTTCCACAGAATGCTAAGTAACAAAGTACACTGGCTTTAGTCAGATGAGATGAGTCCAACATATGTCTCCACTAATAGCTATTTATGTGACATCTAGCAATTTTTCATAGTAACTCTGTGCCTCACTTTCTTTGTCTGATAATTATACTGTTGTGAGGGTTAAATGAGATATATAAGCAAGATGGTTAGAAGATTACCTGGTATCTATGAGTAAGTACCCAGTAAATATTAGCTTTGGTGATAGTGATGATTTAAGTCTTTACTTGAATGGTGCTCAGTGATCAAACATGAGTTGAGAACTATTGAAATAGATAGATTCTAAAACCCTATCTAAATTAAAGATTTGTGTGTTTCATGATCTAAAATGTCTATTTTGCCAACTCTTAGAATATGTAGAAAATGTGGAACATAACATTTTATTAAACACCAAAAGATAAAGATAGGATGATTTCTTCTTTCTCTATTAAAAATATATGTTATTTTTCTGATTGAGAAAAAGCATTATGGTAAATTTGAAAGATACAGAGAAGCACAAAAAAAGGAAAGAATGAAATAAATAAGTTAATGTTTTTCAAAAATTTGTCATACAAATAATACTTGTATAACTTTAATTTTTACATTATAATTAATCAAAATACTTTTCATGTGAAAATGTGATACTGCATCATATCTTACTTTTGCTTTTTCTCGACTTACTTATTTATTGACTGTGCTGGGTCTTCGTTGCTGCACATGGGTTTTCTCCAATTGTGGCAAGTGGGGGCTACTCTCTAATTGTCACGTATGGACTTAGTGCAGTGGCTTGTTGCCAAGCATGGACTCTAGCTTTCGCAGGCTTCAGTAATTGTAGCACATGGTCTTGGTTGCTCCTCAGCATGTGTAATCTTTCCTGACCAGGGACTGAACCCATGTCCCCTGCCTTGGCAGGTGAATTCTTAACCACCAGAGAAGTCCTTGATTTTTTTTTAAACAATGTCAAGTGATACTGACTTTTTCCACTATATATTACAAGTCTTAATAGAAAGTGTATATGGTTATATATTCTAAGCCCCTGCACATCTGAAAATATCCCTCTGTTGTACTTGAATGACTAAGTGGTTGAGTATGTAATTCAACAATTACATATTTGTTTTCTCTCAGAACACTAAACATCTCTCTATTGCCTTGTGGTATTCAGGGTTATAACAAAGGAATATAAGACCAGAATGACTTTTTTTTCCCTGCTCTGTTTTGCTTCCACCTAAGTACTTATTAGATACTTGAAATGTCAAATGTTGAAAATATGTGGAAGGGCCTTTTCCATTGTTAATTCTGCCTGGTACTCAATGGGTCCTTAAAACCCTGATCACACTCAGAATGACATACAGAGTCCATACCGTGGACTATAAAGTTCTACACAGTAGCTGGTATCTTCCTCTGAACTCGTCTCAGCACTCTTAGCTTGTCACTTTGATGCAGCCACTCTGGCCCCTTGCCTTTCTCCAATCATATCAAGCACGTTTCTCCCTTAGTTTCTCTTCATGTACTGTCCCTTCTGCTTGGAAGTCGACCTGCTTCAGATCTCTAGAATGGAGAGCCTTGACACATTATAAAATAGGAAAATCGATCCACCCCCAATCTGTCACCCTCAGGCATGCTTATTTGTCTTTTGCTATTGGCCCTATAAATTATAAGTTCCATAAAAGCCCTTCTGTTTTGTCAGCTGCTATTACACCAGCAGCTACAAAAGGGTGGGGAATCAAGTCCTGGTGGGTCACTGCCTCGCTGTTACCAGGTTTTCCCTCCTATGCCTCCTTCCTTTTTTGGGGTTGCATGTTTCCAAAGTCTTATGTCATTTCTTGAAATTTCTTACATACGAAGCTATTCTTCCCTGGACTCTTGGCTCTTTAATGCTTTTGTAAATAAGAATGAAATGCTCAAAGTGCTTTGATATATTTACAAGGCCATGTATCCATCATCATAATCTAAATTTGGAATATTTTCATCTTTGCAAAAAGAAAGCTTAAACCCCCTTATCAGGTACTCCCTATCTGCCCACATTCTTTGACTTATACACATTAAATAGATGAACTTTGGCTATGTAAATTACATCTCAATAATGCTCTTCTAAAAAAGTGATTTATAAACAGGAATGTCATATAGATGTTTTTAATTTTTAGGCGGAAGAGAAAAATAGAGATGCCTCAAGGGTAACAGTTTACAAGACTATCCTTAAATTAACTTCCCATGTGGTCCATCTTTTTACCTTTTAAAAAATGCAACAGTTTATAATTTTAACACATTGTCCATTATTTTTCTCAAGTCATAAGCTATTACTCATGACCCATAAAATATGGTTTCATGTAAATAAATATGGAAACAAAAAATTCCATGTAGGCTTAGCATATTAACTATTACTAGTGATGTATGCATCGTTTCTCTTTATTGAATTCTTTCATGTAGATGTACAGACAGGTAATTTCCACTCAAAATAGGTACTGTTATAATTTATGAATGTTTATTTACTTGTAATTTTAATTAGTTTTCCTCTTAGTTAAATTCTACCCAAGTTCACTTACTTCAGATTTTATCATCTACTAATTCTTATTCTTTATCTCTGTGGGAAATTGATATTGAAACTTTGAAGTCTGTTTAATGGTAGCATTGCTATTTTGCTGTTCCTTTAATCTGCTTCTGTTTGCCTAAAGAGAAATGTCACTTTAAAAGTAAGTAAGACATGTATACCTGTGGCGGATTCATTTTGACATTTGGCAAAACTAATACAGTTATGTAAAGTTTAAAAATAAAATAAATTAAAAAAAAGAAAAAAAAATAAAAGTAAGAGAAACTGAAAAGTAGTAAAATTGTGGATAAAATGTAAGAGATTTTATTTAGATAGTAAAAATTGTATTTTAATGGTATTTTATCTTTTATAATTAAAGAAAGGAATATGATACACTGAAATGTACACTTGTCATTAAAATACTTTATTACCAAAACAGTAAAGCAATTTGAGAGTATGAACAAGTATATAATTAACTGTTATAACATGCTTTGTACCCAGGAGTTTCTTTAACCATAAAACAGTCTTTAATAGTAAGTTGAATATTTGATGAGTGAAACTCTCAAATTTTATATTCACTTTTTTTGTGTGAATAAGGAAAAATAAACTATGTACACTCTCCCCTTTTAAATTATTATTTATAAATTCTTATTCCACTTAGGGTGATAAATAATTATTACATTTAGTTTTAAAGTCCTCAAATTATGATATCTTAAACATTTGGTTAGTGCTTGGTAGCCAAACCCAAATGGAATCAGCTATCAAAGTTTTTAGATGATTTGGGATAAAAATGTATAGAAATATTAAAATTATGTTAATTAGTCTTTGGATGATCCTTTCATATTGAATTCTGCTTTTCATTTATAAGTTTAAACTTTTTTTAAATGTGCTGCTTGCTCATACTCATTAGTCTGCTAAGCTTCTCAACATACTATGAGGTAAATCAGTGTTAAATATGAATAGAAATTGAGATACACAGAGGTTAAATGATTTGTCAAGTCATATTTCCTATGTCATTGCTTATCTTGCCTAAATTTGCATTAACCGAATATGACTGTTTGTACGGAAACTGAAATCGCATTTTCTTACACTCCATGAGTCCACGAGATTGATAACTATACTAAATATTGTCTCAGGAATTTCAAGAAAGAGAATGAGCCTGCTAGGTAATAGAGGTCTTTCATTCACTTATTCTACAGAGAGACTCTGGAACTTGGCAACTCTATTCAGTAGCTAGTGTAACTGGGAGAATGGTTGGTATGTGAGTTTGGACAGATTCTTTCCTACTTAGTGATCCAGGTCTTTCCATGGGGAATTTCACATACGAAGCATGCTGCAAATCCTCTTTAGAGAAAACCTGGACAAAATATCATAACACCCTAAACAGTATTTTATTTTTTTGCCTCTTTTTGCCCTTGCAAACAAATGGATTAACCTACTACTCACGGAGGAATGAAATGGCAACCCACTCCAGTGTTCTTGCCTGGAGAATCCCAGGGACAGGGGAGCCTGGTGGGCTGCCGTCTCTGGGGTCGCACAGAGTAGGACACGACTGAAGCGACTTAGCAGCAGCAGCATGGAGGAATATTCAGTGTAATTATTCCTAAGAGAATATCATATTGGGGGTTTTATTTTTGAGAATGTGTTTGGTTTTGTTAAATTACATATTCAAGAAAAGTAATGTATGACACCGACTCCATTCAGCTTTATAAATGAACAAACTTTCCAAAATACACAATTAAAATTTTTAAATTTCAGATCTCTTTGAATATTATATAACCATATTAAAGACCCAGTTTTACTTCTCTGAATCACAGTACTTTCCCAGGATTTGTTCTCTGTCTTTATATGGGTTCTTAGAACTTACCTCCTCTTTCTATAATGTCTGAATGTTTGGAATATCTAATAGAATATCAAATATGCAATATCACGTCTTGTCAGGATGTGCCACTAATATGCATCCATCTGGTTTCATTTATTTTGCATTCCTTTATTTAAACTCCAAAGTTGATGAAATGAATTTTTGTTTCACAATTCTTGCAGGATCCACATTCTGTAAAACAAATCTATTTAAAATATGTGCTGCAATCTATGTAGAATGAATTGATTTCAACTGAGGAAGTAGTTCTGAAGATGGTTGGTTTTATATTTTGCAAATTACTTTCTTTAGTAAAGTAGGATTTTCTGGAATTCAGAATATCTTGTAGTTATGTTGATTATATCTTCTTAACAAAATAACGGGACACATGGTCTGACAAGTAAGAGAGTATTTTCATATAAAGTGGAACAACATTTAAAACTGGAATAGTCTTGGAGAATCCAGGCTTTGTGGTCTCCATAACTGTAATGCCAGGAAGTACCAGATAGTCATTTGTTAAGATAATTTAAATAAATTAAAAAAAATCATTAAAAAAAGGTTACTGCAAAAATATTCTTAATATGTAAATTGATCTATAATTTGCATTTAAAAAGCGTGGCTCTGCAGTTAAAAATCCATCTGCAAGTCAGGAGCCACAGGAGATGTGGGTTCAATCCCTGGGTCAGGAAGATCCCTTGGAGAAGGGCATGGCAACCCACTCCAGCATTCTTACCTGGGGAATTTCATGGGCAGAGGAGACACAGGCTACAGTCCACAGGATCACAAAGAGTCAGACACGACAGAAGTGACTTAGCACATATTTCTGACATCCACAAAATTACTTATTTGACTGCCTAATAAGCTAATATTTATTTTAAGATTAAAGTATAGTTGATGCACAATATTACAAAATTACAGGAGTACAGCATAATGACTCGAAAATTTTAGAGTTATATTCTGTTAACAGTTACTACAAAATACTGACTATATTCCCTGTGTTGTATGATACATTCTGTTAATGAGCTAATATTTAAAACGTCTGTTCTGTGTCAGACACTGTGGTGTAGGTACTTGAGACCAAAAAGAGGGAATCCCGGCTCTTATGAGTTCAGAGTCTTTCAAAGACACTTTGACACTTGTCAAAGCAACAATATTTATGCTTCTTTAGGGAAAAGTAGTTGTGATATCTGCTATTATATATATACATATATATATTGTGCTGTAAGAACATTTGAGAGGGGCATTTTATTTTGTCAGGCAATTCAGAAACATGTTCCCTAAGGAAGTGATAGTTCAGCTGACAACTCAAGAACAGGCAGGAGTTATCCAGTTGAAAAGGGATGGAAAGACCAGTTTTAATGAAAAAAAAAAATTAAACCAGTAAATATGGAGCAAAATCTTTCCTTTAAATTACTGATTTTAAATATCATTACTGACCCTCCAAGTCTATAGCTTGTGAAATAGGAATTTACATTTTTTTGTTGGCTTCCTGCAATGAAGAGTATTTGGCTTATGTGTGGATGTGTTCACCAGTTCAGCATGTATGGTAGCACACATGCTTCTTCCCCATGATTAAATGAGTTTCTTTTTGGATAATTGTTCTCAAGAGTTACCACCAAGCCTCACTATATTCTGTACTGGCAAGTCCCCAAAAGGCTCCAAAAGAGGAAATGCATGTCCTTCTTTAGCTCTTGGATTCTATGTGTGATATTTTAGTCACGAAATAATTTCCAGCTGGCAAGCTTGACATACATATTCAATAGCAGCTAAATATTGTTGTTGAATCTATTACATAAGCTGCAAAGAAACTTAACAGATGCTCCAATTTATAAAACTTGTAATTCTCAAAACATTTGGTGTTTTTCATAAAAATCTGACTCTCATTTATGATTGATTTGATTGTTCACATTGCAGCCCTTCCCTTCCCTAGATCCATAGTTTGTTTATTTTCCGGGCCCCAATATTTTCCATCTTCAGAGTTGGGCCATTTTCCCAGAAGTCAGGCCATGAAGGAAGCTGAGTGATAGGGAAGCTTTTATGAAGAAAATCAGACCAGTTGGAATTTAAGACCTACCAGAAGAAGGTCAGTTTTTCCAATACTGCCCAATTGTAAAAGGAACACTGGTAACAAGAAACATCAAATGATCGTTCAAGTTCACACAGGTGGTTAGAACACAGCTGAGACGCATGAACCACTTTCTGCAGAATCTGCCCAGTATAGTTTGTATTACACATTTTATCAACAGGCAGATGATACCATTCTAAAGGCAGAAAGTGAAGAGGAACTAAAGAGCCTCTTGATGAGGGTGAAAAAGAAGAGTGAAAAAGCTGGCTTAAAACTCAACATTCAAAAACTGAAGATCACAGCATCCGGTCCCATCACTTCATGGCAAATAGAAGGGGGAAAAGTGGAAACAGTGACAGACTTTATTTTCTTGGGCTCCAAAATCACTGCAAACAATGATTGCAGCCATGAAATTAGAAGATGCTTGCTCCTTGGAAGAAAAGCTGTGACCAACCTAGGCAGCGTGTTAAAAAGCAGAGATACCACTTTGCCAGCAAAGGTCCCTATATTCAAAACTGTGGTTTTTCCAGTGATAGTGTACGGATGTGGGAGTTGGACCATAAAGAAGGCTGAATGCAATGGAACTGATGCTTTTGAATTGTGCTGGAGAAGACTCTTGAGAGTCCCTTGGACAGCAAGGAGATCAAACCAGTCAGTCCTAAAGGAAATCAACCCTGAATATTCATTGGAAGGACTGATGCTGAAGCTCTAATACTTTGGTCACTGGGTGAAGAACTGACTCATTGGAAAAGACCCTGATGCTGGGAAAAATTGAAGGCAGGAGAGAAGTGGGCAACAGAGGATAAGATAGTTAGATAGCATAACCGACTCAATGGACACGAGTTTGAGCAAACTCCAGGAGATAGTAAAGGACAGGGAAGCCTAGCGTACTGCAATCGATGGGGTCACAAAGAGTCAGACACAACTTATCGACTGAACAACAACAACAATACATTTTATAGGACATTGATTAAAAATCATCCCTTTAAATCCATGAAATTAAAAACATTCTTTTACTAAACTACTGGGCTTCCCAGGTGGCTCAGTGATAAGGAATTCACCTGCAATGCAGGAGATGCCAGAGACAATCCCTGGGACAGGAAGATCCTCTGGAGGAGGAATTGGCAACCCATTCCAATATTCTTGCCTGGGAATTCCCATAGACTGAGAAGCCTCGTGGGCCATAGTCCACGGGGTCACAAAAGAGTCAGACACAACTTAGTGACTCAATGACAACAACAAGGCTACTAGCAGCCAGCTCTATAGTATTGGTCCAATTTAGGTATAATGAAATGAAAGTAATTACTCCTATGTCTTTACCTTTTTTATCATATATTATTTGACTGCCTAAAACTCAGAAATTTGTCTTGTTAGCAAGGGTGAGTGTGCTTATAAGCAGAAATGGGGCAAATAATTTCCAAGGGATTTCCTAAACAAAGTGTATGATGGGGTTTACACATAAGTAAAAGCTTTTGGCTTTCCCAGCCAAAAAAAAAAAAAGTCATATTTTTGGCCAGCCTAGATGAGATTTTCAGGTCAAGTCACCAAATCAGCAGCTATGATCACCCAGCAAATGCTAAACTTACATAAAACTTATGACTAAAAACTTAAAAGTTCAACTGGTTTTCCTATGAGTATCTCCTAATGGCCCCAACTCTTCTACTAAAATATGAATGGAAGAGGATCACTGTAAAAATGCCTATATTTGGCTTTTCTTCTAGTAGAAAATGTTGTGCCAACAAAAGAATTGTATTTTAAACCTTCAGTTCCCTTGTTTCCAAGGCCTTGTTATAAGTGTGAGCATTTTTTAAATTTAGATTTAAATGTGAATGAACCCCCATTACTAGTCGACATGAGCCATCCTTTTTCTGCATTCCTGGATTCATATACTCAGAATCTTCTCAATTCTAAAAAAATAAGTAGAATATGCCTTAAGATCCCCTGGAGGAGGGCATTGCAACCCACTCCTGTATTCTTGCCTAAAGAACCCCATGGACAGAGGAGCCTGGTAGGCTATGGTCCATGGGGTCACAAAGTCAGACATGACTAAAGTGACTTAGTATAGCACACAGCACACCTTAATGTTTATACCCTTGCAATAAAGGCACACTGATTTGATATTTAGGTACAATTTCTCCATCTTTTGAACTATCATCTATCTGTGAGTTATGATTAGTCTTTCTAGAGGGTTGATGGTTGGGAAATCAAATCAAGGATTTACCTTTTTTCCAAAACTGCTATTCCTCTATTGTACTTGACAGCCTCACTCTGAGCCCTGGAACCCAGCCCACATCCTCAGATCAGACTAGGTAATCTACTTTCCCTTACTCCTGCTCTGCAGCGTCAAAGCTCTATCAGTTTTCACTTTTAGGTGCCCTCTTCTTTTCTCCCTTTGTCAATCTTCTTCTCCCTTCTCACTCATAGCTGCACTAGTTCAGGACAACATCATTTTTCCCACGGATTCCTTCCTAGATACCAGTCTTCTCAAATTGCCTCTCTCCTGATGCTTGAGGTCTGTCTAGATTCATTCTCTTTCCCTTGCTGCCTGCCTCTCTCTCCTTTCTTCCCTCCCTACTTCTCCCTCTCTTCCTCTCCCCCTCTCCTCTACATGGAATTGTTCTAAATGTAAAACACTTTGATATAATTTTGCTAATAACAATATTCTATCTAATACCTTTGCATTGAGAAGCTGCCTCATTCTTCATGAATGCCATTTATGTGTAGGTATATTATTACTCCTGAAGGAGTAGTTGGAACCCACTGCTTTTATCATTTTTCATTAGCCTAGGTAATCTAAAGTTTGAATTAAAATATAAAATAGAAACAATAATTCTCTGCTTCATGGTGCATGAAAACTGGTTCCTTTGTTGATAATTTTAAATTTTGAGTTAATTTATGTTTTATTGTTCAATAATCATAACAGATGTGGATTTTTAAATTTGCCATGATCCTTATCTCCATTTTATACTGCCACATATGCACACAGAATTTTGTATAATAGTAATGATAGCATAAATGTGCTTCTATATTTTTTCATGCTTTTTTAGAATTT
Organism: Bubalus bubalis; assembly: GCF_019923935.1. NCBI lineage: Eukaryota > Metazoa > Chordata > Mammalia > Artiodactyla > Bovidae > Bubalus > Bubalus bubalis. The sequence continues at coordinate 47,527,598 of NC_059167.1, forward strand.
TGTCATATTAATAGAGTCTCAGAATCATTTCGATAGTTACATAATATTTCACCACATCCATAAACCTCAACTTTAATCAACCTATTTTTGGATAATCAGTTAATAGTGTTCTTTAAATTGCAATGAATAATGCTACAGTGAAATTGTTTTTGTATTATGCTTTTCCCTCATGCTTATATCCTTGAGGCAGATTTCCAGTAGAATCATTGAGTATCGACACTGTAATTAATACTGTGTATATTTCTTGAAGGGCATTGCCAAATCGCGTACCAAAGATTTCAACATTGTGCACTGTCACCAGGGGCTGGGTATGCTTGTTTAGCCCATCTTCGACAGTGTAGATTATTGGAAAGACTTCAGGTTTGCTGCTAAAATAGTTTCAAAGTGGTACGTCACTGTTTGTTTATACTTTGAATTTCTTCCATGACAAAGAAGTTGAACATTTTTCATATGCTGACTAATTTTATTCATTTTTTAAAGTTCATGTCCCTGCCTTTTAAATGCCTTTAATTCAAAGAATACTGTTTTAATTTTTAATCTTTATGGCTTGTTTATAAACTATAGCTTTTAATTTTTAAAACAGTTGCTACATATATTTTTTCAGAGTGTTTCCCATTTAAGTTGCATTAGTTTTGTTATAAGGGGGTTTTATATCATATAATCTATCTTTGTGGTTTCTTTTAGTTTCATTGCTATCCAGAAAAATATGTTGTTGATTTCTATTTGATTGCTGTATATATATCAATTCTTTAATCCCTTAGGTCTTCATTTTAGTGAAAATCTATTTTATAATAGAAAAAATGTCATATTTGTGGCTGTAGGAATAATTCATTTGGACAGAGGAATAATTGATGATGCAGAAGAGATAGTATATGATTGCAACACTGAAGACTCTGAGTGGGAGAAATTGGGTATAACCCAGTACGCAAGTGGATGGGTTAGTTTCAGGTCATAGTAGAGATAGTTCAGCCATAGTAGCAGGAGAAGAGGAAAAGTACACAGCTATAGAAGGCAGGATGGTAAATGTGGTAGTGGAACCTAAGTGATCAAAAAAGAGTGAGGAGAGGACAAGGGTTCTTGGATGTTTGTGGAGAGAGAAGAATAGGAATATAAAATAATGCTCTCAGAGCATAGGGACCAAGTACTTAGTGAACTGTAGAGATGGCTGTCCATATATGGACATCTTGTTATTTTGACATTCGTGTCCATTACTTTAGAGAACAACAGCCAGCGTGGTCTTATTTTTTCTAGTCCTGTTGAGACACTGGGATTCAGGCACAGAATAGATAAGGAACTAGATTTACCAAAGTTTGTCCTTCGCCAGGAGAATATGACAAGAGTGTTAATACTTGAGAATATGTGTAAAAAAGAGATTATAGTCATGGACCATAGACTCTCAGGTAGATAAGGAAAAAATAAAATTATAAATGAGGTCATTTATAAAGAAAACATGGCTCTCAGTACATGTAAGAGGAAATGAGATAAGGTAATAGTCAAGGTGTATGATGTCTTTCAAAGAGCAGAATGCTTAAAGTTGAGATTTGAAAGGAATGCCCTTGTTGGTGACAACATGATCTAAGGTTAGACCCTGGATAGGGCTTCCCTGGTGGCTCAGCGGTAAAGAATCCAAAGGATGGATGTGTGGGAGACAGGACAGACCCAAGGGAGAGTGGAGCTAAGAGCTGAGAATGAGGACCCTAAGTAGACCATCTGCATAGTTACTAAGATTACCAAAAAAATGATGACAGTAATGATTGTGAAAAGAAAAGAGCAGTGGGCTAATAAATGTAAATTCTGTATTGATAGTAAATTCCAGTAAGTTTGTATTATTAAGGATTCCCGTAAATGATATTTGAAAGTATTTTACCAATACCAGGTAGTGTCAATGCACTTATTCATTATCAGTCTACTAGGTGAAAATATCTTGGGATTGAATTTTCCTTTTTGAACAATAAGTACAGTTGATTATCTTTCCTGTCTAGTCATTTGTATTTGTTTCCCATTCGTGAACTTGGCCATTTTTCTGCGGATGTGTATTCACCTTTTATTAGCTACTTGAAAAAAATCTTCCTGGAATAGAAAAACTCCTCCTGAGCTATCAAGTGCCTTGCAGTACTTACCAGTTATTTTATATTGATACTTTAGTGAAATATTAATAAGATGTTTCCATTCTTAAAAAATAAACATTATAATTAAGGTATATATTTAGTAAGTAATTATGTGGATAAAGCATCAGATTAATGTATTATTATTTGGATTGTATTCTTCTAAAGAATGAAAATTTATTGTATAAAAGTTAAATATTTTTTTAAAATTTTATAGTGGCTATAGTTAATACAAGGAAAAAGGCATTGTTTAAATTTAAAAGCCTTTACTTGACTTCATAGCTTAGGTTCTCAATAGCAACCCCACACATAGATAGGCAATAGTGCTTCAGATAAATTTGTTGGATTTTTCAGTAGAAAATGAGAATTAAATTAATGTAATGCTAAGAGAAATGCAGCTTTATTGACTATTTTCCTGTCTGATGAAAAGGTATTAAAAACTCACAAATGGAATGCTTTTAAAGGATAAACAATTTCAGAGGTCTTCACACATTGATTTCCTCTATATCTTAAAACTTCTATAATAACATGCTTCACTAAAATTTTCATTTATTGTCTAGCTCAAAGGATAATGGAAGCTGATTTGTTATACAATACAATAGAATTTCTCTATATATTAAATTGATAATACTTATCTGGTGGCAACATTCAGTGTCATGCAGTTTCAATATGTATTCATGCTATTGTTATCTGCTCTTGGTATATGTCTGTGAGGTACTTCGGCTTGAAAGAAGCAATAAATAAACCCCCTCCCCAAAAGACAACTAATGAGACCATGAAGGGAATAGTATAAATTCCCAGATTTCAAATGAACTGTACTACTCCATGACTCCAGTCATTCTCAAATTATCCTATTTATATTTGGTCACCAAGAATACATCAGAAGACAACTAATTATACATAGTGGTCTTCATAGTTATTTAGTGAATCTTTTTAGCCCTTGAATTATTAACTCCAATTCATTTATTCAAAGTTTTTTTAACTACTGCTTTTTGTAAACACAAATGTAAACACTGGGTTGACATGACAAAAAAAAAAAAAAAAAAAAAAAAAAAAGAGGGAGATCTCAGCATTATACTTGATTTGAGTGAGAGCTAGTAAGAAAATAGGAATCATTAGTATGACTCCCAAGCTGAGTAAGAGGTCAGCATGGAATAATACAAGCAAGTGATAACTTCTAATATGTTTAATTGGAGTTTCTGAAGAAGTAAACAGAGTCAGAGAGAGTTGTGGAAATGGAGGACAGGTTAAAAAAAAATTCTAATATGTGGAATTAGAGTTTAAAGAGAAGGAAAAACAAAATGAAACAGTTCAGTTGCTCAGTTGTGTCTGACTCTGCGACCTCATGGACTGCAGTACACCAGGCTTCCCTGTCCATCACTGACTCCTGGAGCTTACTCAAACTCATGTCCATAGAGTCAGTAATGCCATCCAGCCATCTCATCCTCTGTCGTCCCCTTTTCCTCCGGCCCCCAAGCCCTCCCAGCATCAAGGCATTTTCAAATGAGTCAGTTCCTTGCATCAGGTGGCCAAAGTATTGAAGTTTCAGCTTCCAGCATCAGACCTTCCAGTGAATATTCAGGACTGATTTCCTTTAGGATTGACTTGTTGGATCTCCTTGCAGTCCAAGGGACTCTCAAGAGTCTTCTCCAACACCACAGTTCAAAAGCATCAGTTCTTCAGTGCTCAGCTTTCTTTATAGTCCAACTCTCACATCCATACATGACTGCTGGAAAAACCATAGCTTTGACTAAATGGACCTTTGTCAGCAAAGTAATGTCTCTGCTTTTTAATATGCTGTCTAATTTGGTTATAGTTTTTCTTCCAAGAAGCAAACATCTTTTAATTTCATGGCTGCAGTCACCATCTGCAGTGATTTTGGAGCCCAAAAATATAAAGTCTGTCACTGTTTCCATTGTTTCCCCATTTATTTGCCATGAAGTGATGGGACTGGATGCCCTGATCTTAGTTTTTTGAATGCTGAGTTTTAAGCTGGCTTTCAGAAAATAGTAGAACTTATATTTAAGAACTGATAAAAGAAAATTTTACAGAAACAAAAGATCTCAGGTGCAAATTGACAAAGATATCTTTTTTTTTCCTTTTTTTATTTAATTTATTTTATTTTTAAACTTTACATAACTGTATTAGTTTTGCCAAATATCAAAATGAATCCACCACAGGTATACATGTGTTCCCCATCCTGAACTAGAAAATCAGTTTGAAACTGTCAACTTTGAAATAGATCCTGATAAAATTATTAGATTTTAAAGATAAAGGAAATATCTTATGAGTTCTAGTCCAAAAGTGAATAGTACCCTTATTTTTAAAAGCCTCAGAAAACTCTCTAGCCCCTTCCACACAGTGAAGATAACAGAAGTCACATTCTACAAGTCTGAAAGGGCCTCTACCATGCTGGAGCCTTGATCTTAGACTTCATAGCTCTAGAACTATGAGAAATAAATGTTTGTTGTTTATAAGCTACCTCATCTTTGGCATTTGATTATAGCAACCCATGGAGAAGGAGATGGCAACCCACCCCAGTATTCTTGCCTGGAAAATCCCATGGACAGAGGAGCCTGGCAGGCTACAGTTCATGGGGTCATAAACAGTCGGACACAACTGAGCGACTTCACTTTCTTTCACTTTATAGCAGCCCAGACAAAGACAAAAGGCTAGTTTATTATTGGAAAATCCATTAATATCATGTGTTTAGAAAATCCATTAATATCATATATCATATTAATAGATATATGAAGAAAAAGCATTTGATAGTCTCCATAGATGCTGAAAAAGCATTTGACAAAATTCAGTGCACATTGCTACTAAAATGTTCAAAACATAGAAATTGATGGATATTTCCTTATCAAATTTCACAAAAATAATTATATGTTTATACATCTAGATGCATATGTGTACATATATTAAACATAAGTGTTTATACATCTAGATATATGTACACACATATGTATATGTACATACATCTAGATATATGTACATATATCTAGATGTATGTACATATACATATATGTCCAAGTTCTATAATAAGTTTCCCAAAGTGGGAATTATATCCTAGGCTTCTTTTGTATTCCTAAAGCACAATATGTGATTTGCACATCACAAACAATAATATTTGTTGATTTGAGTTAAATTACAATGTAATGTGAATAAATAGAAAAAAATAAGTCTGTGTTTACTTAGTTCCCTGGATATATTGATGCTCTTTGTCTTCACTTTCACCCAAAGAGTAAAATCTATTTGCTGACAGAATGAAAAATTTAGATAAATTAATATGAGCAGAAGATTGATTATATAAAGGTAGTTAAACAAAATATTTGACTAAAGAATTATGACTTTTAGGTGGCAATTTTATTGATGGTAAATTCAATAAAGACGGGGGAAAAGACACAAGATGTTTTGTCTTTCATACTCTGTTTTGAAGAATGTGGCCTAGATACAGTGCTGCTGCTGCTGCTGCTAAGTCGCTTCAGTCGTGTCCGACTCTGTGCGACCCCAGAGACAGCAGCCCACCAGGCTCCCCTGTCCCTGGGATTCTCCAGGCAAGAACACTGGAGTGGGTTGCCATTTCCTCCTCCAATGCATGGAAGTGAAAAGTGAAAGTGAAGTCGCTCAGTCGTGTCCAACTCCTAGCGACCCCATAGACTGCAGTCTACCAGGCCCCCCTGTCCATGGGATTCTCCAGGCAAGAGTACTGGAGTGGAGATACAGTACAGCTGACATCATATAATTTATGTGTTCATAAATCCTCCAGTACATGGAGTCACTGACCATTGCCTAAAGTATAAGGTATATTTTCCCTGTGTACACATTTTAATGAACTATAGCATACACAAAGTATGCAAATCACAGTTGTCCAGCTGGATAAATTTTCACACAATGCAGTTACTTGTTAACAGAACCTCAGAAATCCCAATCATGTTCCTTTCCAGTAACCTAATCCCTCTGATAGTTGTTCACTACTTTGACTTCTAACATGATATGACTTTTGCCTGTTGTCAAACTTCATTTATATCAAACCATGCTGCTGCTGCTGCTAAGCTGCTTCAGTTGTGTCCGACTCTGTGTGACCCCATAGACGGCAGCCCACCAGGCGCCCCGGTCCCTGGGATTCTCCAGGCAAAAACACTGGAGTGGGTTGGCATTTCCTTCTCCAGTGCATGAAAGTGAAAAGTGAAAGTGAACTTGCTCAGTCGTGTCTGACTCTTCAAGACTCCATGGTCTGTAGCCTACCAGGCTCCTCCGTCCATGGGATTTTCCAGGCAAGAGTACTGGAGTGGGATGCCATTGCCTTCTCCATATCAAACCATAGAATACATCTATTTCATGCTGGATTTCTTTCACTCAATATTCTTTTTTTGTGAAATTTTACCCTGATAGTTTGTTCATTCTCAACACAGTATGATACTCAAATGTACAAATATGCCACTGTTTATGCATTTTACTGTTGTGATATATTTGAGTAGTTTCTGATTTGAAGCTATTAAAGTGCTGGTATGAATGTTCTTATACATGTCTCAGTGACTATATATGTACATGTATTCTGTCATGAATATACCGAAGGAGTGAAATTACTAAGTCGTGAAAGTGAAGTCATGAAGTGAAGTCGCTCAGTCTTGTCTGACTCTTTGCGACCCCATGGACTGTAGCCTACCAGGCTCCTCCGTCCCTGGGATTCTCCAGGCAAGAGTACTGGAGTGGGTTGCCATTTCCTTCTCCAGGAGATCTTCCCAACCCAGGGATCGAACCCGGGTCTCCCACATTGCAGGCAGACGCTTTACCATCTGAGCCACCAGGGAAGCTCAGGATATAGCAAACAAGTTTCCCAAAGTGGTTATACCAGTTACCTGGCCCATCAAAAGTGTGTACAAGTTACAATCGCTCCATATCTCCAACTTCCTATTGCCTGTCTTTTTCATTCTAGCCATTTTGATAGGCATATAATCATGGTATAATTAAAATGGTAGTTTAATTTTTGCTTCCCTGATGGCTAAAAAAGTGAAATACCTTTTCATAAGGTTGTTGATCATTTGGGTATTTCTCTTGTGAACTATCTTTTTGATCTTTTGTCCATTTTTTACCCTCTGAGCCAGCAGGGAAGCCCTTTTGTCCATTTTTTAGTTGAGGTCTCTGACATTGTCTTAAAATTTAAAACCCATCATACATTGTACATATTAGCCTTTTGTTGGATATTTGTATTGCAGATGTTTTCTCTCAGTCAATGACTTTCTTGCTCTCTTAATAATGTCTTTTCTTTATTGAAGTATAGTTGATTTATAATACAATATTAGTTTCAAGTGTATAGTTTATAGATTCAGTACTTTTACAGATTATACTTCATTAAAAGTTATTACAAAATAATGGCAATAATTTCCTGTACTATATAATTTATCTTTGTGGCTTATCTGATTTTTAGTAGTTCATATCTCTTAATCCCTTACCTCAAATTTGCCTCAAATCCCCTTCCCTCTTCCTTTGGATAACCACTAATTTGTTTTCTAAATCTGTGAGTCTTTTTTTCTGTTTTGTGTATAAATTCACTTATTTTTTTAGATCCCACATGTAAGTGATAACATATAGTATTTGTCATTGAGTCATTGACTGTAGCCCACCAGGCCCCTCTGTCCATGGGATTGCCCATTCTTTTATAGCTGAGAAGTATTCTATTGTATGTGTATACCACATCTTCATCTGTTCATTTGTTGATGGGCTCTTGGGGTGCTTCTGTGTCTTAGCTATTGTAAGAATGATGTTGTGAACATGGGGTACATGTTTCTTTCTGAATCAGAGTGTTCATTTTTTCTGGATATATGCCCAGGAGTGGACTTACTAGATGATATGGTAGTTCTAGTCTTAGTTTTTAAGGAACTTTCATGCTGTTTTACATAGTGTCAGCACTCATTTACATTCCCACCAACAGTGTACAGGGTTCCTTTTCTCCACATCCTCACCATCATTTTTTATTTGTATATATTTTGATGATAGCCATTCTAATAGTTGTGTGGTTGTACCTTGTTTTTATTTCTATAATAATTTCTATAATATTTATAATTTCTATAATAATTAGCATTGTTGAACACTTTTTCAAATGCCCGTTGGCCATCTGTATGTCTCCTTGAAAAATGTCTTTCAAGGTCTTCTGCCTGCTTTTTTGATTTGCTTTTTGATGTTGAATTGTATGAGCTGTTTATATATTTTGGATATCAACCCTTTGTTGGTCATATCATTTGCAAACATTTTCTGCCATTCAGTAAGTTGTCTTTCCATTTTGTCAGTGTTTCCCTTTGCTGTACAAAAGCTTTTACATTTACTTAGGTCCCATTTCTTTGTCTTCACCTTTATTTCTTTTGCCTGAGAAGACAGTCAATAAAATACTGCTACAATTTATGTCAAAGCATGTTCTGCCTGTATTTTCTTCTAAGAGCTTTATAGTTTCTGGTCTTTGCTTTAGATCTTTTATCCATTTTGAGTTTATCTTTTTTTATGGTGTGAAGAAATATTCTAATCTCATTCTTTTACATGTAGCTGTCCAGTTTTCATAGCACCACTTGTTGAAGAGACTGTCTTTTCTCCATCATATATCATTACCTCCTTTGTTGTAGGTTAATTGACAATAGGTTGTGGGTTTATTTCTGGACTCTGTATCCTGTTCTATTGATAAATGTGTCTGATTTTATGCTAGTACTTTGCTATTCAGATTACTATAGATTTTAGGTACAGTCTGAAATCTGGGTGTGTGATACATGCAGCTTTTTTCTTTTTTCTCAAGATTTCTTTGCTTATTTGGGGTCTTCTGTGATTTCATATGAATTTTAGGATTATTCTAGTTCTGTGAAAACTGCCGTAGTATTTTGATAGAGAGTGCATTAAATCTGTAGATTGTTATGGATAGTATGGTCATTTTAACATGTCACTGAATGATTTCTTTTAAGATATAGAAGTTCTTAATATTAACAGTGCAATTTATAAGTAACCTCCTTTATTATTAGAACTGTTTTTGTCCTCTTTGATTAATCTTTGCCAACTCAAGATTAGTCTCATTTTTTTCCTAAAAGCTTTGTTTTTTTACCTTTCAATTTTAGACCTACAATCCATCTGAAATTCGTTTTTTGTGTATCAACCTACACTTGATGAAGTTATATGATATAATAGAAAGATCTTATACTCTCTTAAGGTCAGACAGATGTGGAGAATATAACAGAAGTATGTAGAAGTGTATGCCCAATAAGACTATTCTTTGTGTACTAAGCATAGCTTTTAAAAACAGTATTAAATGAATATATTCATTTTATTGGCATGGAAAATATTGAGTGAAAGGAGTAGGTTACAGAACATAAAGCATTTATACAAATTACATGCACACATATATTTTAGATAAATCAATTCATACAGTGTTATTCTGAAGGATAATCAGGCATAGTGTAACAACATATGTATGAATCATGTGACTTATGGTAATCCTTACTTTTCTTTGAGCTTTTCTGTATTGTTTGAATTTTTTTCAATGAATACATATCTCATTTCCAAAATAAACATGAAAAACCATTCTTATTAAATGCAAGCAAGTACATAGGGGAGAATAATGATCCAACGATACCAACAGTAACTTTTTAGGTTTTTTCTTTCCATCATTTTTCTTGGCATAGATAGTGGCTGTTTTATCCTTTAATAAAAATTATAATTCCTATTTAATTAATCTTCTGAACTTGGTACAACTCTGGCCTGGGGGAGAGAGAGGCTTTAACAAGGGAACTCTTTGTGGCCAATAAATAGGTTTATTTTTATAATGAAAAATGATTCATGATCAAATGTATCACTTTTATGGTTTATCTACATGCTTTATGAAAGAAGGAACCAATTCCTGCATATCTTTGCATGTTTATTAGTAGAGCCAGTTCAGCTGTATGTGCTTTGCCTTCATGTCAAAAACATGACGGTGTATACAATTCATCAGTCTTCTGCAAATTGTCCTCTCATGATTCTGTAAATGTTGTTTTGTTATCCCATAGCTTCTGGGGGATGGAAAAGTTACAGGTCAGCCTATTTTATTTAAGTAATTTTATATATTTGTTATTCTGTTTAGGAGCCTAAAAGTTTTCCCTTTATTTTGGTCTTGTAACAGTTTTCACAGATGTGCCTATTTACTAGTACTTAGATGTGAATATCTTTTCACTACTAGAGAATGAATAGATAAAGAGGATTCTGTGTGTGTGTGTCTCCTGCACTGCAGGCAGATTCTTTCCAGACTGAGAGGGAAGCCCCTCATATTGATATGCATGGAGCCTTTTATTTTCATGCAGAAATTTGGGTCTTTTAAGACACAGTAGTGGCTTTTCCCCATGGGGAGCTTTTTTTTTTTCTTTTATGAAGGTTGTTTTAAGTAAAATTTACTCAGGTACATTATCATCTCATTTTTGAAAAACTTTATTTTATATTGGACTATAGCTGATTAACAATGTTGTGATACTCTCATGTGTACAGGAAAGGGACTCAGCCATACACATACATGTAGCCATTCTCCCCCAGACTCCCCTCCCGTACAGGCTGCCGTATAACATTGAACCAAGTTCCATGTGCTATACAGTAGGACCTTGTTGGTTAACCATTTTAAACATAGCAGTGTGTACATGTTGATGCCAAACGCCCTAACTATCCCTCCCTCACATCCTCCCCACACATTAACCATAAATTCATTTCTAAGTCTGTGAATCTCTTTCTGTTTTGTAAATAAATTCATTTGTATCATTTCTTTTTAGATTCCACATTTAAGCAATGCCATACAATATTTCTCCTTCTTCTGATTTACTTCACTTAGTATGATAATCTATAAGTCCATCCATGTTGCTGAAAATGGCATTATTTCATTATTTTTAATGGCTGAATAATGTTCTATTATACACACACCCACACACACACACATACACACACACACACACACACACACACACACACACACACACACACACACACACACACAGAATCCTCTCTATCTATTCCTCTGTTGATCTGTTGATGGCATTTAGGTTGCTTCCCTGTCTTGGCTGTTGTGTACAGTGCTGCAGTGAACACTGAGGTACATGTATCCTTTCACACCCCCATGGGAAGCTTTACACCAGCAAACTTTTAGATCACATCCAGTGGTGAACATGTCCTCGTCCAGTCTGATTGATGACCCACTGTTCTGAGCATGTCTGAGAAGAAAATGAAGGAATAGACATGGCCAAAGAACTGGATACAACCTTTACATTCTTTTGTCTGTCTGTTTATCCATTTATGGTTCTAAGCAGACAAGGTAGTGTGGGAATCAAACATTTATCTTATCTGCTGTCTTATCTGTTCTTAAAAAGTTTATCTAAGCAGAGAAGAGGTAAGAGAGACGGTTGTATGTTAGAAAGACACAGAACCAAAATTAGACCTTATGCTGAACTGTGGTGTTGGAAATCTTCTCTTGAGTCCCTTGGACTGCAAGGAGATCAAGCCAGTCAATCCTAAAGGAAATCAGTCCTGAATATTCATTGGAAGGACTGAGGCTAAAGCTGATGCTCCAATACTTTGGCCACCTGATGCGAAGAACTGAACTGAAAAAAAAAAATGCAAAGAACTGGAAAAGACCCTGATGCTGGGAAAGATTGCAGGCAGAAGGACAAGGGGGCAACAGAGGATGACATGGTTAGATGGCATCACCAACTCAATGGACAGAGTTTGAGCTAGCTCCAGGAGTTGGTGATGGACGGGGAAGCCTGGCATGCTGCAGTCTATGGGTCGCAAAGAGATGGACACAGCTGAGTGACTGAACTGAGCTGTACTGCTTCTACCACAGCCATCACTGTGACCACCAAGTCCAAGCTGCTAGGTCTGCCCATTGCTTATTCTACTTCAGTGGCTCCTCTATACGCTCCTGTTTCCACGTTTGGTCTCCTATAATATGTTCTCCAGATAACAACCAAAGTGATAATTTACAAATGTAAAATGAGACCAAAAACCTGCAGTGTTATTCCATATCTTTTAGAAGGAGAGGTCCTTATAACAGGCTCCAATCCTCTGTGACCCAGCCCTGGCTTCTCGCACCATTCTCCATCCCTCTACTTCAGCCACACTGGCTTCTTTGCATCTCAGCACACTCTTTAGCTTGAGGACCACTTACTTGATGTGTTTACCACCTGAAATGCTTTTCCAGGAGATGGCAGCATGGTTTGCTCTCTGACTTCATTCAGCTGTACTTTTGTGTTGCCTCATTAAAGATCTTCCCTTAGCACCCTACTGGGGAAAAAAAAAAATGTATGTTCAGTTCATATACTCCCTTATTCTGCATTTTATTTTTCCAGAACACTTACCTACTACTTCACATTGTATTGAGTGGTTTTTATTGTCTGCCTCTCCTCACTATATTATAAATTCCAAAATTGCAGGAATGCTCTGTTTTTTTCTTTGCTGTACTCTCAGTATGTAGTGTCTGGTTCATAGTAGATAATAAGTAGATGTTGCATAAATGAATGAAATCCAAATTTTGGTCTCAAGTACTAACTTCCATAGAAATACTCTGTACTACTTCTGTTCCTAAGACTGTGGGTAAAAGTACAATGTAAGTGAAGCCTGTTTTTGGTTTATTTTTTATACTCTTGCTCCATGACTTGCCAATGCCAATAGCTTCTTTGGGTACCTGTATTTTACCATTATGTTTCAGCCTGTTGGCCATCTTTCTTTTTAAAAATACTTTCCCATCACATCTCATTCTTTCCTTATAACTATCCATCTCTAGTTTCCCAGCATAAGATTATATGCTGCTGACTTCATAGAGCTTCCTGAATTTCCAAGGCTCAGGCAAATCATGCAATATTCTTCCAGGCCGTACATAAAATGGTATGCTCTTCTTTATGGGTGTTTGGGAAGAGTAGCTCCACACTCCAGCTTGCCTTCAAAGATGCAGGAGTCTGTGTCATAGAAGAAGATTATAGAGGAAATGTTGGTGTTGTACTCTTGAACTTTGGCAAAGAAACGTTTGAAATTAAAACGGTAATTGAACGCAGAGCTTATCTGTGAACAGATTTCTTTTCCAGAAATAGAGTAATTTCCAATTGTAGATGATACTAAAAGAAGTTCGAGACGCTTTGGTTTCACTGGAGAGAGCATCTTACTTGAAACCCTCCAGTTTAGATTTATGGGTTGTAAGAGCTACACCAGAATTTAAGAGGATATATCAGAGAGTGTGACTGTGAAGTATGTCTGACATTACACCATTCCTAGTTTCATTTACCCAGGGAACCCATTTCATTTTGGGGTTCTGCTGAGATCCTGGTGCTAAGTGTGAGGAGGACTACCAGCTGCACGTGTAAACACACTTCCGGCATCGGTGTCAGTGCTCATGGAGGAGGGCGATATTTTATTAATTTTCCTTGGCTTTTTTAAAAGCTTGCTATCTTCTTACTTACCCTGCAAAAATTAATCATACTTGTTCCTTCCTTGTCATTGATTCTTCAGAAAGTTTGCTATAGTAATTTATTATAGCTACTCTTTTCTCTTGTTTGCTGATTTCCTTCTCTGGAAGCTTCACAGTGGTCCCAATTCCTTTTTTTTTTTTTTTTTTTTTTTTTTTGCTAGTGTGTTATTATTATCTTTATTCATTTATTTTTTAAGTTTTCTTTTATTATTCCAAGTTTTATGCTTTGTTAATATGACAGCTTACTTCGGCAGCCAGAATTTACACATCTCCAAAGATATGCTGATATTACAAAATCTTTATAGAGCTGCTCTAAAATGGAAAATTATAATTCTTATTTTCTCTTTCTCTTTTTACTTCTAGTTACATGGTTTAGAATTCTCAGTGTATGAAAAAGAGTTCATGATCTCCATCTGTATACCATTAATATGCATCTGTGCTTATCTTTGATAGATGTTTATATGTGTGCATTGTTTGTAAAAGTCTGATACATATTTATATTTAAAGAGTTTCTGGGTGATAAGGTCTAAGCTTTGTGAGCACACAGTATTGCACAAAACATCTTAGGCACTGAGACCTTAATGCTGGCGTTTTATTTGCTATTCCTCCCAAACCTTCTATATCATACCTCTTAGAGACAGAGCAGCCTGCCAAACACTTAGAGGGGTGTTTAAGATAGCCCTACAGAATTGAACTACCAACTATGGGACAACACAGAGTGTTTATGCAGTAAAATGTCATCACAAACTAAGAACCAGAAAATGACACTGTGAAGATTGATGGTGGCAAATTTGCATTTGGCATGAGAATGGATTGTCTGCCACACCTATAAATAGATAAATAATTGTACATTTCTGGATTATATATAAAATCCCATGCATCCACTAACTTTCAAGGAAAATCTATTCTTTTAAGTAGTAAACTCTAGTAAAAGCAATTATAAATAGTCTTCAAAATTGCCAAGCTTTTTCCTTGTACAATTTTAATGAAGCACTTTTATTCTGGTGGTAAAATATTCATCTCATTGAAAGTCAAATAATACGTTTTTTATATAATTATTACACTGCAGTTCAGAAAACTAATTAAACGTTTTATTTTGCAAATATAATAAGTGTATTAAATATTTGTTGCCACAAGTAAAAATGTTGGAGGACTGATCAGTCCTTCAGCATTCTTAATTTTGGCAACAAATTTTTTGTTCACATCATAAGAGATAAAGGCAGTTTTGCAACTGTGGTCTACCACTAAGCAGAAGATGCTTTGGGAAAATTAAAGATAATTTGAAGTATACCTTTGAATTTTACATTATAATATCTTATAACAATGTCTGGTATGGGGTCATTATGATGCAACTGTTCAGTTTAGTCGCTCAGTCCTGTCTGACTCTTTGTGACCCCAAAACTGCAGCACGCCAGGACTCCCTGTCCATCACCAACCCAAGGAGTTTAAACAAACTCATGTCCATTAAGTCAGTGATGCCATCCAACCATCTCATCTTCTTCATCCCCTTCTTCTCCTTCCCTCAATCTTTCCCAGCATCAGGGTCTTTTCAAATGAGTCAGCTCTTCACATCAGGTGGCCAAAGTATTGGAGTTTCAACATCAACATCAGTCCTTCCAATGAACACCCAGGACTGATCTCCTTTAGAATGGACTGGTTGGATCTCCTTGCAGTCCAAGGGACTCTCAAGAGTCTTCTCTAACACCACAGTTCAAAAGTATCAATTCTTTAGCACTCAGCTTTCTTTATAGTCCAACTCTCACATCCACACATGACTACTGGAAAAACCATAGACTTGACTAGATGGACCTTTGTTGACAAAATAATGTCTCTGCTTTTTAATATGCTGTCTAGGTTGGTCATAACTTTCCATCCAAGGAGTAAGCCTCTTTTAATTTCATGGCCGCAATCACCGTCTACAGTGATTTTGGAGCCGAAAAAAAATAAAGTCAGCCACTGTTTCCACTGTTTCCCTATCTATTTGCCATGAAGTGTTGGGACCGGATGCCATGATCTTCGTTTCCTGAATGTTGAGCTTTAAGCCAACTTTTTCACTCTCCTCTTTTACTTTCCTCAAGAGGCTCTTTAGTTATTCTTTGCTTTCTGCCATTAGGGTGGTGTCATCTGCATATCTGAGTTTATTGATATTTCTCCCTGCAGTGTTGATTCCAGCCTGTGCTTCTTCCAGCCTAGAGTTTCTCATGATGTACTCTGCATATAAGGTAAATAAGCAGGGTGACAATATACAGCCTTGATGTACTCCTTTTCCTATTTAGAACCAGTCTGTTGTTCCATGTCCAGTTCTAACTGTTGCTTCCTGACCTGCACACAGATTTCTCAAGAGGCAGGTCAGGTGGTCTGGTATTCCCATCTCTTGAAGAATTTTCCACCATTTATTGTGATCCACACAGTCAAAGGCTTTGGCATAGTCAATAAAGCAGAAATAGATGTTTTTCTGGAACTCTCTTGCTTTTTCCATGATCCAGCGGACGTTGGCAATTTGTTTTGTTTTGTTTTGTTTTAATTTAATTTTATTTTATTTTTTAACTTTACAATATTGTACTGGTTTTGCCATATATCAACATGCATCCACCACGGGTGTACACGTGTTCCCCATCCTGAACCCCCCTCCCTCCTTCCTCCCCGTACCATCCCTCTGGGTCATCCCAGTGCACCAGCCCCGAGCATCCTGTATCATGCATCAAACCTGGACTGGCGACTCATTTCATATATGATATTTTAGACGTTTCAATGCCATTCTCCCAAATCATCCCACCCTCTCCCTCTCCCAGAGTCTAAAAGACTGTTCTATACATCAGTGTCTCTTTTGCTGTCTCGTATACAGGGTTATTGTTACCATCTTTCTAAATTCCATATATGTGTGTTAGTATACTGTATTGGTGTTTTTCTTTCTGGCTTACTTCACTCTGTATAATAGGCTCCAGTTTCATCCACCTCATTAGAACTGATTCAAATGTATTCTTTTTAATGGCTGAGTAATACTCCATTGTGTATATGTACCACTGCTTTCTTATCCATTCATCTGCTGATGGACATCTAGGTTGCTTCCATGTCCTGGCTATTATAAACAGTGCTGTGATGAACAATGGGGTTCACGTGTCTCTTTCAATTCTGGTTTCCTCAGTGTGTATGCCCAACAGTGGGATTGCTAGGTCATAAGGCAGTTCTATTTCCAGTTTTTTAAGGCAATTGATCTCTGGTTCCTCTGCCTTTTCCAAAACCAGCTTGAACATTTGGAAGTTCATGGTTCAGGTACTGCTAAAGCCTAGCTTGGAGAATTTTGAGCATTACCTTGCTAGCATGTGAGATGAGTGCAATTGTGCAGTAGTTTGAGCATTCTTTGGCATTGTCTTTCTTTGGATTGGAATGAAAACTGACCTTTTCTAGTCCAGTGGCCACTGCTGAGTTTTCCAAATTTGCTGGCATGTTGAATTCAGTGCTTTCACAGCATCATCTTTTAGGATTTGAAATAGCTTAACTGGAATTCCATCACATCACTAGCTTTGTTCATAGTCTTGCTTCCTAAGACCCACTTGACTTCACATTCCAGGTTATCTGGCTCTAGTTGAATGATCACACCATTTTGATTATCTAGGTTGTGAAGATCTTTTTTGTACAGTTCTTCTGTGTATTCTTGCCACCTCTTCTTAATATCTTCTGTTTCTGTTAGGTCCGTACCATTTCTTTCCTTTATTGAGCCCATCTTTGCATGAAATGTTTCCTTGGTATATCTAATTTTCTTGAAAAGATCTCTAGTCTTTCCCATAATATTGTTTTCCTCTATTTCTTTGCACTGATTGCTGAGGAAGGCTTTCTTATCTCTCCTTGCTGTTCTCTGAAACTCCGCATACAAATGGGTATATCTTTCCTTTTCTCCTTTGCTTTTTGCTTCTCTTCTTTTCACAGCTATTTGTAAGGCCTCCTCAGACAGCCATTTTGCTTTTTTGTATTTCCTTTTCTCGGGGATGGTCTTGATCCCTGTCTCCTGTACAATGTCATGAACCTCCATCCATACTTCATCAGGCACTCTGCCTATCAGATCTAGTCCCTTAAATATAATGTCTCACTTCCACTCTATATCCATAAGGGATTTGATCTAGGTCATACCTGAATGGTCTAGTGGTTTTCCCCACTGTCTTCAATTTAAGTCTGAACTTGGCAATAAGGAGTTCATGATCTGAGCCACAGTCAGCTCCCGGTCTTGTTTTTGCCAACTGTATAGAGCTTCTCCATCTTTGGCTACAAAGAATACAATCCATCTGATTTCAGTGTTGGCCATCGGGTGATGTCCTTGTGTAGAGTCTTCTCTTGTGTTGTTGGAAGAGGGTGTTTGCTAGGACCAGTGCATTCTCTTGGGAAAACTCTATTAGCCTTTGCCCTGCTTCATTCTGTACTCCAAGGCCATATTTGCCTGTTACTCCAGGTGTTTCTTGACTTCCTACTTTTGCATTCCAGTCCCCTATAATGAAAAGGACATCTTTTTGGGGTGTTAGTTCTAAAAGGTCTTGTAGGTTCCACAGAACCATTCAACTTCAGCTTCTTCAGCATTACTGGTCGGGGCATAGACTTGGATTATCATGATATTGAATGGTTTGCCTTGGAAACGAATAGATGTAACTGTAGTTTATTTGAAATATTTCCTTATACTATATCATTACACATTATGGGAGGAATATATGAAGACATGAGAAAAACAGGCATACAGATTTTGGAAAATAACAGCTCACTTTTTATAGAATCATCCAAGTGGTAATAACTACTGAGAATATAGCTGAGAGCCTACAGTATGAAACAAGGGTGATAGGAAAATAAATGGTAATGTTAGTCAGCTGCAAAATACATGTATTTTTATTTCTATGATTATTCCTCTCTCAGAGCCTATATACTGTTTTCTTAAAATGAACTTAAGAGTCTGATTAACTGATCCCTGTGTTATGGTGGATCAGTTCACAGTGGGGTCTGCCGGAAGTTCTTAGGCTGATACAGTGACATAGAGCAAAGGGATGGCGTGACTGTGTGTGTGTGTGTGTATGTGTGTATGCATTTGTATATGAAACAAACTGAAAAGCAGAATAGTTTGAGGGTTAATTAATAGGCACATCTTAACCTTTGAAAAGCCTTTGCGTGATGCAACAGAACGTAGCTTCACATAGCCTAACTCCATAACAAACAATTTAACACAATGACAGCTTATTTATTTCTTGCTTGTACAAGTCAAAGAAGGTGTTTGATTGCACAGCTGTCTTCTGATTAGTGGTTGAAGGATCCAGACTTCTACCCTTTAGCAGCTCTACATTCCCCAAGAACCTCAGAATCCTTGGCAGGATCTTCTGCATCTGGCCAGCAAATGAGGGAAAAGAGAGCAAAGCAGATTTCACAGGAGGTGTTTTAAGACAAGACTGAATATGCATCTATTACTTTGACCCACAAGTCAGTCATAGGCCAATCTATTGCAGGGAAGATTGGGAAACTCAGTCTATTTGTGTGCCTTGGAGGAAAAGGACTTAGTTCTATAACCAACTAATAGTTAAACCACAAACCCTGAGATTCATGATGATCATCACCATTAGTCACTGCTGAAAAAAGTTTAAATTCTATTTAAAATTTTCTACTTAAGGATAAGCATCACATGTAGACCTTATTTATACAGGTGTGTACCATTTCCATTATCAATTGCATTTTTCTTAAGCGCAAATTCACCTCACCAACTAATTCAGTAAACTGAAAACCTCTTGCTAGATAAGCTGCAGTGCATAATCCGTGTAAAGATGTCAATTACTCTTATGTTGAATTGGCAGAATGTGAAAACAGATGGTACTGGTCTTCTGTGTCTGTCCACAGAGCAGTAAATACTAGTTGATGGTGCATGAAAGAGATGCAGCTTAAGAGGATAGAAACTAACTCCTATGAGTATGAAAGCAATTCTGTAAAGAGAAAACTATTAGCAATTCTTCTAAGTAAAACTCTGATAGTTTGAGTTATCATATAACATACAGTCTTAGGAACTAGAATGGATGATCTCCAGACTAGAGCAAAACCAGATTTCACCTTTTTAAAAGATAAAAGATAATTGGTCGCTTTTCTATCTTCTTTCCTGTGTCCATTCTCTATAAGAGAGACACGGCAGGTGGGGGGCAAAAGGGACAGGGTGATGGCTAAGGTGTGGCTACAAAAAGTTAGACAAGCAGAAGTGTTCCTTTCCTGAAACTGTGGCAACAGCAAGGATGAGGGGTATGTGGGAGGGTAGAGAGCTTGCAGAGTCCAGGACAAGGGGTTTGAGGAGGGCTGTAAGTTCTGAACAGAGTGCCCAAGTAGGGAAAAAGGCAAAATTGCTGCAGTTATGGAGAAACGAAGTGTAAATAGGTTATGCAAATAAACTGAAGGTCTTGTCTGGAAAACTGACTAGGACACTGCCCATAGCTGGCATTTACCTGCTTACCAAAGCACACCTTATCTTTGACCTTTTAAAATTTCTGTTGAGCCATTTATTTTTCTTTTAGCAGTTACATTCCTTCTATCCAAACTTAGTTTATATGCATTCTTTTTTTCATTGAGATATAGCTGATTTACAATATTATGTTAGTCTCAGGTATACCACATAGTGATTCAGAATCTTTATAGATTTTATATATATATATATATATATATTCCATTTATAGTTTTTATAAAATATTGGCTATATTCCCTGTGCTGTACAATATATCATTAAAGTCTATTTATTTATACATAGAAGTCTGTACCTCTGAAACCCCTCCTCCTATCTTGCTCCTCTCCACCTCCCTCTCCCTACTGGTAACAGCTAGTTTGCTCTTCTGTGTTTATTGCTTCTCTGTTGCAATCATTTGTTATATTCTTTAGATTCTACCTGTAAGAAATAACATATGGTATTTGTCTTTCTCCATCAGACTTATTTTCTAAGCATAATAACCTTCCAGGTCCATCCATGTTCTTGCAGACCTTTTATTCTTTATATGGCTGAGTAGTATTCAATATCCTACTGTATTCAACACATACACCACATCTTCTTTATCCATTCATCTGTTGATGGGCACTTAGGTGACTTGCTTATCTTGACAAGTATAAATAATGCTGCTGTGAACACTGGGATTCATGTATCTTTTCAAAATACTGTTTTCATTTTCTTTGGATGTATACGCAGGAGTGGAATTGCTGGGTCATATGGTAGTTCTATTTTAGTTTTTTTGAGGAAACACCATTCTATTTCCTGAGCAGTTGCATCAATTTACATTCTCTCAAACCATATACTAAGTTTCCTTTATCTCCACATCCTTGACAACATTTGTTATTTGTGGTCTTTTTTCATAGCCATTTTGACAGGTGTGAGGTGACATCTTATTGTGGATTTGATTTGCATTTATCTTATGATTAATGATGTTGAGCATCTTTTCGTGTGCCTATTTCTATCTCTGTCTTCTTTGGGAAAATGTCTATTCGTGTCTTAATTGAGTTGTTTGGGCTTTTTTTTTTTTTTTTTTTTTGATGTTAAGTTGTATGAACTGTTTGTGTATTTTGGATATTACCCATTATCAGTAATACCATTTGCAAGTATTTTCTCCCACTCAGTAGCTGTCTTTTCATTTTGTCGATGATATCCTTTGCTGTGCAAAAGCTTTGAAATTGAATTAGGACTCATTTCTAAATTTTTGCTTTTGTTTCCTTTGGTTTAAGAGAATGATACATAAAAATTATTACTATGATTTATCTTATAAAATGTTCTACTTATATTTTCTTTTTGTTTTTTTTTTCTTTTTTTAAAATTTTATTTTATTTTTAAACTTTACATAACTGTATTAGTTTTGCCAAATATCAAAATGAATCTGCCACAGGTATACATGTAGTTTTGTGGTTTCCAGTCTCTTACATTTAGTCTTTAATCCATTTTGAGTTTATTTTTATATATGGTGTGGGAAATGTTATAATTTCATCCTTTTACATGTAGCTATCCGGTTTTCCCTTTACTGATTATTGTGGATATAGATGATTTTACTACTTTTGCCTTTTAACCTTCTTACTAGCTTTGTTGGAGAAGGGAATGACAGCCCACTCCAGTGTTCTTGCCTGGGAAATCTCATAGACAGAGGAGTCCGGCAGGCTACAGTCCACAGGGTCGCAAAGAGTCAGACACGACTTAGCAACTGAGCATGCACTAGCTTTGAATGGTTGATTTACTGTATACTTGGCCTTCCCCTGTGGCTCAGCTGGTAAAGAATCTGCCTGCAATGTGGGAGACCTGGGTTCAATCCCTGGGTTGGGAAGATACCCTGAAGAAGGGAAAGGCTACCCACTCTAGTATTCTGGCCTGGAGAATTCCATGGACTGTGTAGTCGATGGGGTCACAAAGAGTCAGACACGACTGAGTGACTTTCACTCACTCACTCACTGCCTTTATCAAGGAGCTCTTTCTTTTTTGTAATCTTTCATATTTCTCATTGTGGCCTTTTCTTTTTCACTTATAGAAGTCACTTTAACATTTCTTCTAAAGCTGGTTTGGTGGTACTGAACTATTTTAGCTTGTCTCTAAAACTTTTGATTTCTTCTTCAAATCTCAGTGATAGATTATCCTTGGTTGTATGCTTTTCTCTTTCATTACTCTAGTTTCAACTGAAAATCAGCTCATTGCCTTATGGGAGTTCCCTAATTTCTTTTCCCTTGCAACTGTTAATATTTTCTCTTATATTCATTTTTTGCTGTTTGAATTACAGTGTGTCTTGGGGTGGTCCTCTTTGGGTAGATCCTGTTTGGGACTCTGTGCTTTCTGCACTTGGGGGTCTTTTTCCTTTTCCAGGTTAGGGAAGTTTTCAGCTGTTATATGATATCATCACACATATTCTCTGCTCCAATCTCTCTTCCTCTTCTGGGCCCTCTGTTACCTGAGTGTTAGTACATTTGATTTTATTCCAAAGATTTATTAAACCTCCCTCATTTTTTTATTCTTTTTTTTTTTTTTCTGTTGAGCTTCAGTGATTTCCACTGTTCTGTCTTCCAGCTCACTGATCTGTTTCTCTCTATCATTTAATCTACTATTGATTCCTTCCAGTGTATTTTTCATTTAGTTTGTGTATTCTTCATCTCTGTTAAACAGTTTTAACTTCTCACTCTGTTTTTCCATTTTTTCTCCTGAGTTCTTTGATCATCTTTACAATTATTACTTGAGCTCTTTTGCAGGTAGATTGCCTATCTCCACTTAGTTCTCTTTCTGGGGTTTTATCATGTTCCTTTGTTTTAACCCATGTTTCTCTGGCACCTCATTTTGTTGATTTGCTGTTTTTATTTCTCTGTATCTAGGAGGTTATGTTTCCTGACCTTGGAGAAATGGCCTTTTGTAGGAGACATCCCGTCCATCAGCCCACTCCCCACTGGTCACCAGAGCTGCCTGCTCTAGGGTACCCTGTATGGGCTGTGTATGTGGATCCTTCTGTTGGGGAGGGTAGACTACTGGGGCAGGCTGGCAGACATGACTGGCTCCAGGTCCAGCTGTTTGCCAGGCCCAGCCTTGTGCTGAGGCTGCCAGCTGCTGATTGTTGGGCTGGGTCATGGGGTGGCTGTTTTTCAGAATGCATAGGGTCCCCGCTACTGAGCTGTCTCACTGGTAGGTGGAGTTGGGGTCCAGGATATCCTGGATTGTCCACACCATACATAGGTGAAACAAGGTCTTGGGGCTAGTGCTGACTGACTGGTGGGCAGAGCAGTCTAGTTGCAAGGTTCAGCAGTCCCAGAATTGGTGTCAGACTGCTGATGGTTGGGCCTGCTCCTGACACAGCTAGCTGTGGGGTCCTGAGTGTCCTAAAGCTTGTCTGAGCTCTCTAGTGAGTGGGGCTGGTGGGGAGAATGGCTGAAGAGCCCAAGATTTCTCAGAACTGGTATTTACCTGTTGCTGGAGTGAGGGGCCAACTGGTCCTGGGCTGGTGCTGGACTGCTGGTGGGTTGGTTTGACCCTGCCATGATGGGCTGCAGGACTCAAGTTGACCTTGGGCTGGTGTCTGCTCACTGGTGGGTGGGGTGAGGCTCTGATTCTAAGGTTAGAGCAGGCTTGCTGATAGGGGGTGGGGGGAGGCAGGGCACCCAGGATTCTGGGGCTGGTGCCTGCGCATTGGTATGTGAAGCTGTATCTCAGTGTCTCTAGCTGCAGGGCCCTGGAGGCCCCAGCATGCTGGTGTGTGGGGCCAGGTCCTCGGCCCTTTGGTGGGCAGATCAATGTTCAGGGGTGACTCTAGGCTCAGGGACTCTTAAGGAAGCCTGTCTGATGATGGGTGGGGCTGTAGTTGGCACTGGTGAGTGCCAGGAGACATCCCAGCATTGGTGCCCTTAGGCTAGTGGGTGGGGTGGGGCTGGGTTCCCCAGGCTAGCAAGCTAAAGGGAGGATTCAACAATATTGGTTGCTAGCACTAACGTCCACATGGTACAAGGAGGTCCCCAAAGTGACTTTAGCCAGTGTCTCTGTCCCCAGAGTGAGCTCCAGTTGCCCCCCAGCTTCTACAGGAGACCCTCTAAGATCAGCTGGCAGGTCTTACCCAGGCTCCTTTCAAATCTCAATTTCTTTCCTGAGTCTGTAAGTGTGTAAAATTTTGTGTGTGCCCTTTACGAGTGGAGTCTATTTCTCATGAACCTCTGGGTCTTCCGAAAGTTAGCCCACTGGTCTTCAAAGCCAAATGTTCAGGGGCTCATCCTGGCACAGGATCTCTGGGCTGGGAGCCTGATGTGGGGCTCAGACCCCTCATTCCTTGGAGAGAACCTCTGCAATTGTAATTATTGTTTGTGCATGGTCCACCCAGGGGCATGAGGCTCGACTGGACCTTGATTCTGCCCTCCTACCTCCTGCTTGTGTTCCTTCTTTTTATCTTCAGTTGTAAAAGGTCACTTATGATAGATTTGGGTGTTTTTCATAAATAATTATTCTGTAAGTAGTTGTGATTTTGTTGTGCTGGTGAGAGTTCAGCTCAGGGTATTCCTCCTTTGTCATATTGGGAACTCTCTCATCTACATATGTTCTTAATATTTAAAGCATTAAACAATAAAGTTATATATGAACTTTTTTGAATATATATTCAAAATGAACATAATTTGAATATGTATTTTATTAAAAATGTAATTTAAAATAAACTCTATAAAAATTAAAAATTTAAATTGTTTTTCTGTTTTGGGGGATGTAATTCAAATATAGTTCTCAGAAAAGTATTTCCTTCTAAAATATACAAACATATGTATTAAAATGAGGTCAAATGCAAGTTATTAGTTCATATAAATTTTTACATAAATCACTTGAATAAAGCTAAAATTTAATGAGTTAAATCTCATAAATCTAAATTTCAGACATAAAAATATTGACAATTCTAGAATTCAAAAACCATCTCGTTGGCAGAAAACCAATATCAGGCTTCCTATATGTATATGGAAAACTACATATATACAAACTTTGCAAGTAATATGAATCATTGATTATTCAAAATATCCCCTAGCTAGTAGTAGATTTGCTTTGCATACTGCGTTGATTCATGAGCACCTTCAAATGCATGAATTGGACCCAAAGAAAATGGGTGCTTAATGATACTTTCATATGCCCTAATCTACTGCATATATGCCATCCAGAGAAAGAACATGGTGGGTTGATTAGTTTATCCTTTCTCTTACACAGATGCTTCCATAGCTTAAATTCCTTCCCATATTCCAAATCTGTAACTATTTCTGTTGTCAACAATGGCAATCGGCAAACCTTGGTAGCATTTGGACACCATCACCTACGGTTTCTAGACTAGAGAACAAAAGATATTCCAGTGTTCCTACGGGCTTTAGAGAGTATTAATCATAAGAGCAAGTGGTGTTAGTCACAAAGACAGATGTTTAGAGTTATGGCTTGTTCTGTGCTAGTGCCAAGTGTGGGATCCCCAGTGATAGAGGAGGCTACAAGCTATTTAATTTTTGAGTTTGCATTTGGGATAAGTAGAATCTGCTTTATGTGTAGGCTGTTAGGGCAAGAGTCTTCCCTTATCTGGGCTTCAGGGTAGTAGTGCATTAAATTCCGACCTATAAATTTATCAAATACATGTTTCCTCTTATGGTATGGAGGGATACTAGATGTCCAAAGGGAGAGGGATAGAGAGAGAACCAGCAGTGAAGGGGGAAAGGGTGGAATAAATTTGGAGGAAACAGCAAAACATCACCTAATTCATAATTTTGCCTAGGAGTTTGGTCTATAGGTACTAATATATTACTCTTATTTCTGTGTATAACTGTATGTGTTCTCCCTCTCTGCATTTTTCTTGGTTTTGGAAATTGTCTTGAATTATTGTTTAAATAATTTGAGAATGTTTAAGTTTGGGGTGGTGTTACCTCTTGCATTTATTATTGGGATTTAAGTCCCTCTAGAGTCAGGTTTTGAAAAGCAGGGATGCCCTCAGTTACTTTATAACAATCTATTTTCTTCCATAAGTGCTTTTAGCCTGAAATATTAATTAAAGCATGTTCCTATTATAAATCAAAGCCCTTAGCTTGAAGGAGATTCACAGAACCTCAATTAGAAATTCTCAGAGGACACTTTCAACCTGCATATAGTTAGGGATATTTTGGGTTTGGTTGTGTCTATACTTCAGAGAAGGCAATGGCACCCCACACGAGTACTCTTGCCTGGAAAATCCCATGGACAGAGGAGCCTGGTAGGCTGCAGTCTATGCTAATGGTCGGACACGACTGAGCGACTTCACTTTCACTTTTCACTTTCATACATTGGAGAAGGAAATGGCAACCCACTCCAGTGTTCTTGCCTGGAGAATCCCAGGGACGGGGGAGCCTGGTGGGCTGCCGTCTATGGGGTCACACAGAGTCGGACACGACTGAAGTGACGTAGCAGCAGCAGCAGTGCCTATACTTAAAGACAGAATTGGCCAAAATTCATATTGAATAAAGATAAATGGGTCCAGTAACACTACTTTTGTCTCTACTTCCCAGTACTGTATGTCCAGATTGAAGTACGGTTTTAAGCTACAGTTTTGAGCAAGAGATTTTTAAAAGTTACATTTAGAAATTATTGCTATATGGGAAAATAATCTTTTAAAAGTGTTGATATATGTATATGAATAATTGATGCACTTTGCTGTATACCTGAAACCGACACAACATTGTAAACCAACTATACTCCAATAAGAATTCTAAAAAGAAAAGAAAATCCTGCTTCAAGAAATGTCAGAAGAGTCACAGAGTACAAAATAATTTTAGCTGAACTTAAAAGGTGAATAAAAAATCAGCTATCTTAGAAGTTAGATATATTTCTTCTCCTTAATTTTTTAAGTATTAAATATCCAGGCCAGAAATGTGATCTACTCATTCACATCTCCAGTATTAATTAGGAATTATGTCTCCTACTTTGGTTCATGTTTTATTCATACTTACAAGTTTTAATTCTTTCTGGCACTTTAGTATCAGGCTAAAAGTAGTCAAAATATGAAAGCTTGGAGATAAATAGAAAAATGTTGGTATGTTATCACTCTTTAACTCAGCACAATGCTCACCTTTTCCAGGAAAGCACATTAGAGCATTCACATTTCTACACAGGACCAAACAGATGATTTTTGCATTTTGTAAAATTTCAGGTCTGTCTTTAGCAATTCACTTTGCCTTAACCTCAGATATAATATTTTCTTCCTTTCTGAAATAGGAATAATAAAAGTAGACTGGAACACAGCATTGTTGGCAAACCACACGTTATTAAATGTTTGATTTTATCTATTACAGAACATGAAAAGCAGAGGTTATGCAAGAGCACTGATTATATGAATTTGCATTTCAAAGTGAAATGGTTTTATAATGAATATGTGCGGGAACTTCCTGCCTTCAAGGATGCCGTTCCTGAATACTCCTTGTAAGTAGTGATTTTTTCACCCCCAAGTTTATTCTCAATTCATAGTCCTGTAAAATTACACCTGAATTATGCAGCCCTAAAATCTCTTCTCATAATCTTCATTTGAATGCAGACATTTCTGTTTTGAAATTAGTGTTAAATGATTTGCATATATTTAGGAAGCATATTTAATTGAATTGTAAATATGTCTTACTTGGATATTCAAGTCAAAGAGAAAGAAATACATAATGAATAACAGCTCACACGATGAAATGATTTCTTGTAAAAGTGCTTGAACTCGGATTTTGTTAGGAAAATGAAGGGGGCTTGTATATTGATCTATATAATCCAGATTTCTCTTTATTTCAAACCTAAACATGTCTTAAAAATTTATATTTCTAAAATAGAAGTCACTGTTAAACAGGTAACATTGTCATAAGCATGTTTCTATCAAATACAATTGTAATCACACAGTCAGATTTATAATACTGTGCATTTGATATTTGTCAGAATTCCATTTTATTCTGTTGAGAGGGGTCTGCCATATTCTAAGCACTATGCCAAGTATTGTAGGAAAGGGAGAAAAAAATAAAGACCTCACCTTGAAAGGAGCTTATACTCAAGGAGACATGGACAAGAATACAAATCATGATAAAACAAGGCAAATTGAAATAAGTACTAATTCAAGTAGTATAAGCAAAATGCAGTGCAGTCTCACAAAAGAGATATATTACCCCTATTTCAGTGACTCTACACAGTATTTATGAATAAGGTAACATTTAATATAGACTTTGAAAGGTTGGTCAGGTTATAACAAGAAAAGGAAAGAAAAGTTCTGAGGGTAATTATGGAAGAAGGAACACATGGGCTTTGGCCCATGGGAAATAGTTTAATTTCAGTGAAGAACACAATATTTTTACAAAATTAGTAGAAAGTAATGTAGGAAAAGTGCTTTTGACTAGATTATATAAATACAGTGAAGCTTTTGCTACTTTCATTAGGCATTGTGGAGGTTGGAAGAGGCAAAGATTGGAAGGGGTAGAGAAGAGATTTAGAAGGTAGTGAGTAATGTAATGATAAGATTAGAACACCCATTTATATAACTTTTCTCATAGAAGTTTATAAGCTAGAATGAGATACCAGGAGAAGTAAAAAGTTTACACATAATAGTGTGACTGTAGTAAAAGTGTAAAGGATGAAGATGTGTGGGAGATAAGTTTCAAAGATAGAATTTACAGACTTTGTCAGCGAAATACACTTGAGGATTGAAGACTTAAACATGCAGTACAAGTGTCTAAGTGTTGGTGACATCGTTGGCTGGGAATAGGGAAATAAAAAGGGGAGCTGTTTGCCAGAGACTTCTGCTTCTGGCTCTGTCTGAACTAACTATAATCAGACTACCATGCTCACTGAAGACCAACTATAAAAGCTGAATAAATTAAACAGCATCAGAGAGCAATCAAGGCAAGTCACCAGGGAGTGAGTCACTAAGGTCCCTGAGAAAAGAAATGCATTGAGATGAACCCTGTGTCTGTTGCAGTTTCTCCCCAGTCCCCTCCAGCTACGTGCATTTACCAATTTGCCATACCAGTCATGGTGGTCAAACAGAGAACAGTAACCCAGAGTTTATAGTGATCTCCACTGGCTAGAGAAACAAACATCGGTGTTCAGGGCTATAAAGCCTGCTTGGTCTTGTGGGACCAAGATCTTGGAATAAAGGGGACTACAGAGAAGTACAACATGTTGTATGCAGTTTCTTTTTGAGGTGTTCTCTGATTCCTAATCTGCCCTTGTGTGGAAAGTGAGGCAGAAATTGAGTAGAATGCAAGCACTAAGAGATTACAAAGCTATGTGGAGACTTTAACATTCTCACAATGTTGGGGAGACAAAAATTAGAAGGTAAGGCTTTCTAAGAAAGAAGAAGCACTATAAACATCCCAGTTTTTCAGGTGAGATCCCTGAAGGAGTCTGTTCTAAAAATAAGGGCAAACTGAGACCAGCCTAAAATCTAGCCTTTCCTGGATCTTGGTGATCTTCCTACATTCTATCTACAAGCAGAAACTTAGATCCAGTCTGAAGGAAATGATAAATCAAAGGTTCCACAATTTTTCATAGACAATGCACAATATTTAAAAGGTTAAAGATTGCCAGACAATGGGACCAAATGACTAGAATCCAAGAGAAAAAGAGATATTAGCCTTATCAGACATAGTTTGATATGTCCTTCAAATTGTGGGAGGACTTCAACAGTAAAAAGGAACCTATAAGAAGAATAAATTGGACATCACAGAACTGAAAAAGGAAAAGTTAGGAATGTAATAGATGGACCTAATGGCAGAATATACATAGCAGAGGGCCTAAAATAACTGAGCCGTAGAAACAAAAAATACAAATATAGAAAAAAACAAAACAGGGATATATGGGGCAAATTATAAAAAGGTCTGGTGTACAATGAATTGGGTCCCAAAAAGAGAGAAGAGAGAAAGAATAAATAGTATTTGAGCAGTGTGTAAAAAGATACCAGATGTGGATTTTGCAAAACTGATGAAAAGTTTGAAACTAAAGTTCAAGAATTTCTATAAATCCTAAGAAGGATAAATGCAAGGAAAACCACCTGCAGGCACATCATAGAAAACTGCTTAAAATCAAAAAGAAGTAAAACTTAAGTGTACTGGGATCGAGGAAGGGAAGACACTACCTTCAAAAGAGCTGCAGTAATACAATTGACTGATTATTCAACAGAAGTGACTGAAACCTGAATACGATGCAATGATATCTTTCAATTGCTGAAAGAGAGCAATTAGAATTCTGCGTCAAATATATCCTTCAAAAATAAAGGAAAATAAAAACATTTATACAGTATAACTGGGGATCTTCCCAACCCTGGAATAGAACCCAGGTCTTCTGTACTGTAGCCAGATTCTTTGCCAACTGAGCTGCAAGGGAGGCCCAGATGAAAACCTAAGAGAACTCATTTCCAGGAGACTCTCATCAAAAATATACTCTAAGCCTTCAGACAGAGGAAAATGACTTAAGATAAGAATACAGTAATAAAGAATTAAAAGTATTAGAGAAGATGAACAAATTAGTACATTTAAAGCACATTAGCAAGATTGCTGGGAGAAATATCAATAACCTCAGATATGCAGATGACACCACCCTTATGGCAGAAAGTGAAGAGGAACTAAAAAGCCTCTTGATGAAAGTGAAAGAGGAGAGTGAAAAAGTTGGCTTAAAGCTCAACATTCAGAAAACGAAGATCATGGCATCCGGTCCCATCACTTCATGGGAAATAGATGGAGAAAACAGTGGAAACAGTGTCAGACTTTATTTTTTGGGGCTCCAAAATCACTGCAGATGGTGACTGCAGCCACGAAATTAAAAGACGCTTACTCCTTGGAAGGAAAGTTATGTCCAACCTAGATAGCATATTCAAAAGCAGAGACATTACTTTGCCAACAAAGGTCCATCTAGTCAAGGCTATGGTTTTTCCTGTGGTCATGAATGGATGTGAGAGTTGGACTGTGAAGAAGGCTGAGTGCCGAAGCATTGATGCTTTTGAACTGTGGTGTTGGAGAAGACTCTTGAGAGTCCCTTGGACTGCAAGGAGATCCAACCAGTCCATTCTGAAGGAGATCAGCCCTGGGATTTCTTTGGAAGGAATGATGCTAAAGCTGAAACTCCAGTACTTTGGCCACCTCATGCGAAGAGTTGACTCATTGGAAAAGACTCTGATGCTGGGAGGGATTGGGGGCAGGAAGAGAAGGGGAAGACAGAGGATGAGATGTCTGGATGGCATCACGGACTCGATGGACGTGAGTCTGAGTGAACTCCAGGAGTTGGTGATAGACAGGGAGGCCTGGCGTGCTGCGATTCATGGGGTCACAAAGAATTGGACTGAGCAACTGAACTGAACTGAACTGAGCAATATAAAAGTTTTAAAATCTGTAGAATAAAATCTGCATAGAATTAAAATAGAGGACAAAAATAGCCTGAAAATGTAGGAGAATGATAGACTGAGTTAATATAAGGTCCTCAAATTATTTGGAAGGTGTAAATACTCATTTTAAAAAGCTTTTACTATGTCTGGGTGTTTGTGTTATAATTTATAATGCAAGCTCTTAATGTATAATATAATACTAAGCATCAAATAAGATTATGGGGAAGGAGGAGCGAGTAAAATAAAACTACTTAAAAGGCAAAAAATGAGAAAGAAAGGAATGAAGGGCAAGTAGGAAACTGGGGGTGGGAATGAAATATGATAGATTTAAAATTTAATGTATCAGAAAATTAAGTGTAAACCTTAAGTGCAAGAAGATTGATATTCTAGCCAACAAGTATTGTTCTGTTAGATAAAATAGTAAAACCCAAAGTATATTTCTTATAATTTATTCATCTAAAACATGAGAGTCTAGAAATGTTAAAAGATGAAAAAAATAATTGAAAGGAAAATTATGCAGCTATATTAATATTAAAAAAGTAGATTTTAAGATAAACACTTTGAGAGAAATTTTTCATGATAATTAAGGGAACAATTCAACAAAAAGATGTTTCATTTCTAGTGGAACGATATCACATGTTCTTGGATTGGAAGAATTAATACTGTTAAATGGCCATACTATCCAAAGCAATCTACAGATTTAATGTGATCTCCATCAAATTATCCGTGACATTTTTCACAGAACTAGAACAAATAATCCTAAAATTTATATTGCACCATGAAAGACCCCAAATTGCCAAAACAATTCTGAGGAAAAAGAACAAAACTGGAGGTATAACCCTCCCAGACTATAGACAATACTACAAATTTACAGCAATCAAAACAGCATGTTACTGGCACAAAAACAAATATGCGGATCAATGGAACAGAGTAGAGAGCCCAGAAATAAACCCACACAACCTACAATCAATTAATCTTCAACAAAGGTGGCAAAAATATACAAAATATAAAGACAGTCTCTTTAGCAAGTGATGTCGAGAAAGCTGGACAGCTACATGTATATCAATGAAGTTAGAACATACCCTCACACCATGCTCAAATATGACACCATAAAACTCCTATAAGAGAAGACAGGCAAACATTCTCTGACATAAATCCTAGCAGTGTTTTTTATTAGGTCAGTCTCCTAAGGCAATAGAATTGAAAACAGAAATAAACAAATGGTACCAAATTAAACAAGCTTCTGCACAGCAAAAGAAGCCACAAACAAAATGAAAAAACAACCTATGGAATGGGAGAGAATATTTGCAAACAGCATGACCAACAAGGGATTAAATTTCAAAATACAAAAACAGTTCACATGACTCAACAACAACAAAAGCAACCCAATCAAAAAATGGGCAGAACAAATAAGTAAATATCATTTTTCCATGTGTTCAAGCTTAAAAAAATTGGGCAGAAAACCAAGATAGTTCCCCAAAGAAGACATACAAATGGTCAATAGGCACATGGAAAGATGCTCAACAAAACTAATTAGAAAAATGCAAATCAAAACTACTGAGATATCACCTCACACAGGTCAGAATGGCCAACATCAAAAAGTATACGAATAACAAATGCTGAGAAGTTGTTGAGAAAAGGGATCCCTCTTACACTGTTGGTGGGAATGTACGTTGGCTCAGCCACTATGGAAAACAGTATGGGGGTTCCATAAAAAGCTAAAAATAGAGTTGCCCTATGATTCAGCAATCTCACTCCTAGGCATATATCTGGGAAAAAACTAACTTGAAAAGATACATGCACCCTCAAATTCATAGCAACAATATTTACAATAGGCAAGTCATGGAAGCAACCTAAATATCCATTGACAGATGAGTGGATAAAGAAAATGTGGATCAAATATACAGTGGAATATTACTTATCCATAAAAAGAATGGAATATTGCCATTTGCAGCAACATGAATGGATCTAGAGGTTATCATACTAAGTCAGTCAGAGAAAAATACCATATGATATCACATTTATGAAATAAAAAATATGATACAAATGAACTGATTTACAAAACAAATACTCACTCATAGACACAGAAAGCAATCTTATGGTTCCCAAAGGGGTAACGTGGGCTAGGATAAATTAGGAGACTGGGGATTAACAGATACAAACTACTATATATAAAATAGATAAACAAGGCCCTACTGTTTAGCACAGGGACTATATTCAGTACCCCATACAAACCCAAGTGGAAAAGAATATCAAAAAGAATATATAATGTAATATATACAACTAACCCACTTTCTTGTACACCAAGAACTAACACAACATTGTAAATCAACTGTACTTCAATGAAAATTTTTCAAAAATAAAGTTTAAAAAGATATATCATTTCTCAATTTGTATGTATTAAATGACATGTCAGCAAAATATATAAAGCAAAAATTGTCAGAAATAAAATGAAAAATAATATCTACAATCCTATTTGGAGATTACAATTCTTTCAGAAACTGAAGAATCAGACAAAGTGTCACTAATAAAGACATTTCAAAAGCATGAATAAAACAGAGACATTTATCTACCCAGATACATCTCTATCTACTCACCCAGAGTGTCCACAAATTTTCATAGATATTATTTACACACACACATGCACACAGAATACCTATCTCTAATTTATAATTAACCAGCAGTGAGAAAATACACATTTTTAACAGATACACATGGTGCACTTACCAAAACAGACTATCTGCTAGACCCAAAAGCAAATATAATGAATTTTAAAAGCTTAGAAAATATACTGTATGTTCTTGGACCACAGATAGGAAATTAAGCAGATACTCTAGATCATTCATATGTCAAAAAATAAACCACAGTGTAAATTACACAGTATTTTTAACTAATGATAAAATATAGCATGTCAAAACTTGTGGATTACAGCTAAAACAGGAAATAGAAGAAAATTTATGGCTCTGATTCTATACAAAGAAAGGAAAAACTATAAAATCAGTGATGTAAGTTATCAGAATAAATATTTAAAATCAAGAGAAAATAGAAAAAGAAAATATCAACATGACCTGGGATAAAAATAAAGTAGAAAAATTTATGTGCTCAGTCCTGTCCAACTCTTTGCAGCCTCATGGACTGAATGAAGCCTGTCAGATTGCTCTGTCCATTGAATTTTCCAGGCAAGAATACTTGAGTGGGTTGCCATTTCTTACTCCAAGGGATCTTCCTAACCCAGGGATCAAACCTGCATCTCTCCTGTCTTCTGCTTTGGCAGGCAGATTCTTTACCACTGTGCCACCTGGAGTTAAAAAGCCAAGTGTGTTTTTGAGAAGATGAAAAAAATCCAAGAAACCTTAGCAAGGGCAGTGCAAAAAAAAAAAAAAAATATGTTACAAATTACCATTATCAGGAAAAGATATCACAAAAGATCCTACAAAGATAAAAAATTATTAAGAGAGCATTTATGGTAGGCCATTTAAAAGTTAGGCAAAATGTATACATTCCTTTAAAACTAAAACCAAGCTAGCATAACAAAAAATATAAAATCTGAATGGGTCTGTAAGTATTTTAAAATTTGAATCTTTAATTAAAGCTCATGTCACAATTAAAACTCCATGCCCAGATGGCTCCAAACTGAATTCTTCCAAATGTTTAAGAAAGAATATCACCAATGTAACACAAACTGTTCCAGAGAAGGTAGGAATACTTCTCAAACCATTTTTAAGGTCACCATATCCTCACTACTAAAACTCATTGAGAACACAGCAAACAAGAATAATTACAGGCCAATTTCTCTCTGAACACAGTTAAAAAAAATAAATGAAATATTAGCCAATATAAAAAGGCTAATATAAACATGACAAAGGGGAATTTATTCCTGGGATATGAGATTAAACATTTTAAAAGTGATGAACACAATTCACCATATTTAAATTATGAAGGAGAAATTCCTACAATCATTACACTAAACTTATAGCAATAATTAGATAATATAGAACATTAATTAAAAATCAAGGAAACTCTCTTAATCTAATAATATAACCCCCCCCCATTTAAACAAACTATACAAACATACTTATAGATAAAATTTTGAAAACTTCCCCAAGAGATCAAGAATAACCAACTTTATATATAGATAGATAGATTGGACTTCCCAGGTAGTGCAGTGGTAAAGAATCCACCTGCCAGGGCAGAAGACACAAGAGACATGGGTTCACTCCCTGGGTTGGGAAGATCCCCTGGAGGAAGAAATGGCTACCCACTCCAGTATTCTTGCCTGGAAAATTCCATGGACAGAGGAGCCTGGCAGGCCACAGTCCATGGAGTTGCAAAGAGTCAGACACAACTGAACACACACATACACACACACACACACACACACACACACGTATGCATATACCTGAATCACTTTACTGTACAGTAGAAATTAATACAACATTGTAAATCAACTATACTCTTTTTGTGAAGATTGACAAGTTTGTTCAAAAAAATGTAGTACATAAAAATACAAAGGGCCAAGACTAGCCACAGCAGCCTTGAAGAGGAAGTAAAAATGTTGGAGAACTGCACTATCAGTTGTCAAGACATATTCAAAAGCTAGTTATTAATTGTATAGTGTTGTGTGTAACAGATGAATGAGATAAAGTAGTCTGAAGACAAATCCACTCATTGCTGTTAATTGATTTGCATCAAAGATGCCAACTCACAGCAGTGGGGGTAAGGATGACCTTCTAAATAAATGGTGCTAGACAACTGTACATCCATATGGAAAAAAGAACTTTGAAACTTAGACCATTCACAAAGCCCAACTGCAGGTTAATTACAGATCATTAAAATTTGAAGGGAGCCTGCAGGATCAGTTACAGGAGAGGAGTTGTGGTAAATGAAAGCCAGATGGCAAAGCCCTGAGAAATAAGAGAATGATACAATGGGGCACACAGCATACAAGATCTACGTTTTACAGGATTTTGAACTGTAAAGAGAATCATAGATTGGGAATTGGGAACTAATCATGAAACAGCATGAGAAGGGTCAAGAGAAAGGAAGGGATTGAAGGTAAAAGGGAAAGTTAGATAGATAGATATTGGCCACCCTGCACAGCATGCAGGATCTTAGATCCCCAATCAGGGATCAAACCCATGGCCCCTGCAGTGGTAGCTCAGAGTCCTAACCACTGGACAGCCAGGGAATTCCAAGAAGGGGATATATTTAAGAAGTGAAGATAAAGGTCTTCAAGGTAGCAAAACTAGAAAAAGAGAATGAAAAGAGGTTTTGGGTCCTGAATTACTCTCAGATAAGAAAAGAGCAATACTGCATTTACTATTAATTATGTGTGAATGACATCTTTTATAGTATGTCATAAGATTAATTTTTTTCAGGTGGTTTGAACCTTTTGTCATGCAGTGGCTAGATGAAAATGAAGACGTGTCAATGGAGTTCCTACATGGAGCCCTGGGAAGAGACAAAAAAGATGGAGTGAGTTTAAATGACTTTCAGATTGCTTATTATTGAGATTTATTCATACTGTTCACCTTTAAGCTAATGGGAATTGTTAGGTTTATTGCTATTAATTAACATTTTTTTAATCCTCTAATTACCAAAATATAATTAGAACACAATTTTAAAGTCTGATAAGACACCTAGGGAATTGCTTTAAAAAAAAAAAAAAAATCAATCACCCTTTTGCTCCAAGATTCTTTACTCCTTGAATTGGCCTGAATCTACAAGTTCAGTAGGCTTATACAAAGCTTCCCCATTGCTCTGGAACCTTTCCAGGATTCCAAGATTAGGGACAGATACCCTCCCAATCCCTCTAGAGTAAATCAAATGTCTCAAGCCACAATCAGCTTGCTAAACCATCCTAATGCCTGTGGGGAATAAGAAATTGAAAAAACCACTCCCCCAATTCAATTAATAGTAACCTGCCTCATGATACTAGTTTTACTACACTTTTCAGAAAAGGAGATGAATGATTTTAAAATGAACAAGCATTTTCTTACTGGGAAATGAAGGCGCATGATATAGGAGATTGAGTTGTTTTGAGAAATAATGAAAATTCTTTCCACAGTCCATCTAATATGCTTCGGGAATGGTTTCATCTTCTCTCTCCTCAGTTCCAACAGACATCTGATCATGCGCTCTTCTCTTGCTCCGTGGTTGATGTCTTTGCTCAGCTTAATCAGAGCTTTGAGATTATTAAGAAACTGGAATGCCCCAATCCTGAAGCATTATCTCACTTAATGAGAAGATTTGCAAAGGTAGGTTGAATGGAATGAATCCTTTCTTTGCTGGGACAGTGTGTGTGTGTTTGTGTGTGTGTATTTGTGTGTTAGTCACTCAGGTCATGTCCAACTCTTTGCGACCCCATGGACTGTAGGCCACCAGGCTCTTCTGTCCATGGAAGTCTCCAGGCAAGAGTACTGGAGTGGGTTGCCATTCCCTTCTCCAGGGCATCATCCTGACCCAGGGATCGAACCTAGGTCTTCTGCATTGCAGATGTATTATTTACCACTGAGCCACCAGGGACTATGGCATGTTATTATTTTCCTGCACAGAATCTGAAAAATGCTGTTATTTTATAGCACTAGTCTTGTCTGACCACTACCCCAATTTAATTTACTAATCCCAGCAAAAAAAGACTGTTTCAAGTTTGTCACCTGTCTTCTTGCCCTTCTTTTTTCTTAAATATAGATTTATCATCTAAAAAAAATCAAGTTACTATTCACATGAATGACTCAGTCATTTGTAATTGATGAAACTACTATGGGTGGCCAAATTAATTTACATTTCAGCTTTATAACAGAAAATAAATCTTGGAATTTCATATTCAAATGGCAAGTATTTTTTTTTTAGCAGTATACACGGTAGCACAAAATATGTTGAATTTGGAGTAATGAAATTGAGTTCTAATTTCAAATCAACCAATAACTATAGTGTGAGTCTAAGCAGTTCCCTTGATTTTTACAAATAGGCTTTGTTAGTTGATTTTGAGCAACCAGACTTCCCTTAAGAACTCTTCCTCCTCTTATTGTCTCAGCTCAGTTCAGTTCAGTTGCTCAGTCGTGTCCGACTCTTTGCGACCCCATGAATTGCAGCACTCCAGGCCTCCCTGTCCATCACCAACTCCTGGAGTTCACTTAAACTCATATCCATTGAGTCAGTGATGCAATCCAACCATCTCATTCTCTGTCTTCCCCTTCTCCTTCTGCCCCCAATCCCTCCCAGCATCAGAGTATTTTCCAATGAGTCAACTCTTCGCATGAGGTGGCCAAAGTACTAGAGTTTCAGCTTTAGCATCATTCCTTCCAAAGAAATCCCAGGGCTGATCTCCTTGCAGTCCAAGGGACTCTCAAAGACTTCTCCAACACCACAGTTCAAAAGCATCAATTCTTCAGGGCTCAGCATTCTTCACAGTCCAACTCTCACATCCATACATGACCACTGGAAAAACCATAGCCTTGACTAGATGGACCTTTGTTGGCAAAGTAATGTCTCTGCTTTTGAATATGCTATCTAGGTTGGTCATAACTTTCCTTCCAAGGAGTAAGTGTCTTCTTTTAATTTCATGGCTGCGATCACCATCTGCAGTGATTTTGGAGCCCAAAAAATAAAGTCTGACACTGTTTCCACTGTTTCCCCATCTATTTCCCATGAAGTGATGGGACCAGATGCCATGATATTAGTTTTCTGAATGTTGAGCTTTAAGCCAACTTTTTCCACTCTCCTCTTTCACTTTTATCAAGAGGCTTTTTAGTTCCTCTTCACTTTCTGCCATGAAATTAAAAGACACTTACTCCTTGGAAGGAAAGTTATGACCAACCTAGATAGCATATTGAAAAGAAGAGACATTACTTTGCCAATAAAGGTCCGTCTAGTCAAGGCTATGGTTTTTCCAGTGGTGTCATGTATGGATGTGAGAGTTGGACTGTGAAGAAAGCTGAGCCCTGAAGAATTGATGCTTTTGAACCGTGGTGCTGGAGAAGACTCTTGAGAGTTCCTTGGACTGCAAGGAGATCCAACCAGTCCATTCTAAAGGAGATCAGTCTTGGGTGTTCATTGGAAGGACTGATGCTGAAGCTGAAACTCCAATACTTTGGCCACCTCATGTGAAGAGTTGACTCATTGGAAAAGACCCTGATGCTGGGAGGGATTGGGGGCAGGAGGAAAAGGGGACGACAGAGGATGAGATGGCTGGATGGCATCACTGACTCGATGGACATGAGTTTGGATGAACTCCAGGAGTTGGTGATGGACAGGGAGGCCTGGCGTACTGTGATTCATGGGGTCGCAAAGAGTCGGACATGACTGAGCAACTGAACTGAACTAGTAAACCAAGAAACTGTATGATTTAACACAACAAACTGCTCACCAAACTTCAGCCTTTGGTAAATAAATAAATAAATAAATAAACAAAGCCAGATATACTAGTCAAAGTGGTAAGGACAGATTTTAATCACTAATAAACTACTGCAATGGTGGAGAGTCCAGACTAAAACAGACTGATTTGATTTGTACAGCCATCACTGGGTGTTTCAGAGGCAGAATGCAGGAACAGGCGAGCACAAGCAGGGCCTCAAGAGCAGGAGACAGGATTGATCCATGGGAAGCCCACCTAGTTTGCTGCTGCTACGTCACTTCAGTCGTGTCCAACTCTGTGCGACCCCATAGATGGCAGCCCACCAGGCTCCCCCGTCCCTGGGATTCTCCAGGCAAGAACACTGGAGTGGGTTGCCATTTCCTTCTCCAATGCATGCAAGTGAAAAGTGAAAGTGAAGTTGCTCAGTGTCGTGTCCAACTCTTAGCGACCCCATGGACTGCAGCCTACCAGGCTCCTCCATCCATAGGATTTTCCAGGCAAGAGTACTGGAGTGGGGTGCCATTGCCTTCTCCGACCTAGTTTGCTAACTGGTACTTATTGAAGTTAGGCCCCTAGCCTTCCACAGAGGCTCTGAGATAGGACCCTATCTTCAGGTGTTGGCTAGAATAAATGGTAAATCTTTTGGCAGCCTTGTTTTTTTTCAGGTAGGCACTTTAAGGGATGTGGGGTCATCCTAGAGGTGTGTCTTTGAACTCTCAGAAATTTTGCTGCTGTTTTGTTCAAGTCTTTATAAGCCAAGGTCAAGGCCCAGTTGAGAAGGGGACTCAGAGGAGCCTGGGCAGAGCTTGCTCAACAGAGAATCTTTGTCATTCTCCTCTATTCTGTGACTCAGGACTTCTAGCTTGAGAGGTCCCACTAAGGAAAGAGCATAAGATTTATAGAGGGCTGTGGAACTACAGTTGGAATGTTAGGCTCGTGTCGTAAACAGTCTTAAAGAGCAGGCAAAGTGGCTGAATTTCTTTACTAAAAAATGAGGAGCCCATGAAGGCTTTTAGGCAGACACGCAGCTGTCAGCCTAAAATGTTTTAAAATATTTGTCTGCCATGAAATACTTTGAACTCCAGTTTTTATATCTGCTAAATAGGAAGACTAAGGTAACCTCCTACTTTTAGAGATAATAGTTAAAAATCATTTATTGCAACTTTCTTGAGCAGCTGATTCCAATTTCCCACTATGGGGAAATCTGCAGTAAATTCTGCAGAATTATTCTAAAAAATTCTCAAAGTCTTTTCTTGACTACGAGCTGTGTTTTGGATGACTGCCAAGAAAAGAATGCAATAGGGTCATTAGGGACAGTGTTTTTAAAAGTATGTCACATGCTATTTCTGAAACTCTGTAGTGGAAGCAGGATCAGATAAGAATTGCACATATTACAAAAGCAGAATTCACAGAGTAGTCAGGTTATGTAAGATGGGAGCAAAGAAGCCCAGAGTGGAAAGACTGTCTGAAGCAAGAGGAAAAGAATTAGGCTGCATGTGTCACTGAGGAAAGGTGAGTTTTTATTGGCACAGTAAAATAATTTCAGTGAAATAAAGGCACTTTTAACCCATGGGCATTCAATACTAACCAGCTACTATCATAGGGAGATGAATTATCACAAGGAATGAAAAACATTTTCTAGGAAAATATAAATTGGCAACCTTCATGGAAAAATAAACTTTTATTAGCACGATTATTTAAAAATGGGACTTTGTGGTTGATCTAATTAGCTATTTCACAGGACCTGCAGACTACTGAACTATGTTTTATTTCATCAGCTGTAACGATTGGTCTTGAAAACCCTATCCTTCTTAGTATCGGGATCCTTGTATCAAGATATACTGAAATCCTATTATTTTTCTGGGACATAGACTGATTTAAACCATCCCCTGGAGGAAAGACACATTAATGATGTCTTCAGACATTTAAGTGGAGTTAGCACTGTCAACTGGATCTTAAAAACATGATTTATTTTCACTAGAGCATATAAAAGACTGAATCAGGTACCAAGCAAATGCTTTAAATTCCATAGCAGGTACATTCAGGAGCTGTGATGAGTGGGAATATGGGCATGTGGTTGAAGAATATTCCTATGGCTGTCTTATTGCTCTTGACAAGTATAGGTACTTCAGTTAAAAGAACAATGATGTAATATTTTCAGTACTACTTAAATCAACAAATGTTAACTCACTCCTAGCTAAGAGTTGTCAATATTATGGTGAATGAGAACACATATTCCTTGTGATCTGGGAGCCTAATCCTAATTTTAAAAATAATAATGATAATTCATTGAGCACCACTATGTGCTAATCACTTTACATGTATTATCTCACTTATTCTTTACAACCACCTTAAGAGATACATACAATTATTTTTCCTAATTTTAATATGACAAAGCAAGCTCAGAAGGTTTAAACAATGCAGAGAAGACTAGAAATGATATGAATAGAACACTTTCATCCACCAATCTGTATTACCTTCACATTCCAGTGTTATCAGAAATCAATTAGTAAATTGAAGACCAAAATCTCACCATTCATGTTTATCCTTTAAGCCAAACATAGGCATCCCTAGGGAATTCTGTTTTATGTTGGATACGTTAAAATACAATGTGTGAAGCACTGAAGTGGCATCACTAGTACCATTTAACACATACTGCAGCCTTCTTGTCCTCTCTGTTGCTCTGATACTGTAAAGCTCCATGCATAAAATGTGACTGCAGAGATGGATTTGGTCCAGGGCTCTTGTCTTCCTGATTGTAAGAGTATACTCCTAGATGTCCCTCCTGGTAGTATTGGCAAGATATTTAGTCTACTTCTACAACCCACTCCAGTATTCTTGCCTGGGAAATCCCAGGGACAGAGGAGCCTTGTGGGCTACAGTTGATGGGGTCACAAAGCATCAGACATGACTTAGTGAGTAAGCAATAACAAACCCCAGAATTGCTGACTCAATAGACCTGGGACTGGACCAGTGAATTTTTTTTTAATTGATTTAATTTTTTGACTTTACTAGGTCTTTGTTGCCTTGCAAGGGCTTTCTCTAGTTGTGGTGAGCAGGGGCTCCTCTTTGCTGCAGTGGCTTCTCTTGTTGTGGAGCACAAGTTTTAGGGTACATGGGCTTCAGTAGCTGTGGCACATGGCCTTAGTTGCTTTGCTGCATGTGGAATCTTCCCAGACCAGGGGTTGAACCCATGTTCCCCCATTGTCAGGTGGACTCCTATCCACTGTGCCACCAGGGAAGTCCTGGATCAAGGAATGTATTTATTTCCAACAAGTTCCCAGGTGATGCTTATGATGATACTGGAAAAAAATGCTTCAGATAGATATGTCTTAACTAACTACAGTAGACCCTTGAACAACATGGGTTTGAACTTTGGGTGTCCAGTTTTTAAATAGTAAATTTTACAGTACTATATGATATGTGGTTAGTTGAATCCAGGGATATGGATGAACTATGAAAACAGGTGGCTCAGACAGTAAAGGATCTGCTGCAATGCAGAAGACCCAGGTTCGATCCCTGGGTTGAGAAGATCCCTTGGAGAAGGGAATGGCTACCCACTCCGGTATTCTTGCCTGGAGAATTTCATAGACAGAGGAGCCTGGCAGGTTATAGTCCATGGGGCGTCAAGGAGCTGGACACGACTGAGAAACTAATGCTTTCACTGTAAGCTACAAGTCAGTTTTTCACTGTGCAGAGAGTTGGTGTCCCTAACCCTCTGGTTGTTCAAGGTTCAACTGTAGTCACTAGTATTAATTAAGAAATGTCTAATAGTGATTTTTCTTTGTTGAATAAATTAGAATGACATTGAAGTTGCCCCTGAAATGTACATGAACACATTTAGGTGCACTTTATATACTCACAAATAAGTGGATATTGTTATAGCCAGTGTACCAGCAATTCTATGAGCACAAGGCCTTAAACTACATTGTACATGACAAAGCCCTTTTCCTTAAATGCAACCTATCAGGAAATGGCAACCCACTCCAGTGTTCTTGCCTGGAGAATCCCAGGGACGGGGGAACCTGGTGGGCTGCTGTCTCTGGGATCGCACCGAGTCGGACACGACTGAAGCGACTTAGCAGCAGCAGCATCCTGACTTGCAAACCTCTGGCATTTGTAAGTTATTAGATGTGAGATCCTAGGATCAGTTGCCTCCCAGCTGGAATTCAAGCAAATCACTTCATAATTCCTATGAAGCAGAGGCAAGAATTAGACCATGTGAAGATGCTGAGAATAATCAGAAATGGTTGTCTGGATTCCCCTGCCCAAACTAAATCTTGAACACATGATAGTCTGAGATGCAACAAGCTCCTAAAGCAGGCTTCTGTTGGTTTTTAATTTTGCAATATAGTGAATTGATTCCTGCAGTTGACACTGTCATAAGAACCTATAAACTGAGAGTAGTGTTCATATGCATGAGTAAATCAGCACTCATTAGGTAAGCCCCAAAGTAATTTTCAACATGAAGTCTAAAATAAAATTTGAACAGATGCATTTAGAAAATACTTTAGTCTGATCCACCACCTGTTTTCCTAGATTTGTTAGTCTACTTCTTGATAAGATGTTATATTTTTCAAAGCCAAGTTTTCTATTTAAATTGATACATGTTTTCACTTTTGGTGTCTCAG
This sequence comes from Bubalus bubalis, assembly GCF_019923935.1. NCBI lineage: Eukaryota > Metazoa > Chordata > Mammalia > Artiodactyla > Bovidae > Bubalus > Bubalus bubalis. The sequence continues at coordinate 47,571,955 of NC_059167.1, forward strand.
TTGGTAAAGAATCTGCCTGAAGTGCTGGAGACCTGGGTTCTATCCCTGGGTTGGGAAGATCCCTTGAAGAGGGGAATGGCAATCCACTCCAGTATTCTTGCCCAGAGAATTCTAAGGACAGCGGACCCTGGCAGGCTACTGTCCATAGGGTCGCAAAGAGTCGGACATGACTGAGCAACAATGCTTTCTTTTTCCACGAACTATTGATTTTCTTTCTGCCTGTTAGCCCTAATTTCAGGTTTCAGGCTTTCATTGGATTTTTAAAGTCTATAAAATGAGTTCATAGTCACATTCTGTGACTTCAGGTCTGCAAATTATATATCTCTCCTTCAGCTTAACTTCTTGGACTATCTCCCCAAGTTGATTTTGAGTCACAAAGAAAATTCAGAAGAATGTACATAAAAAAGCTTTTGTGTCTTTGCTTTTCTATGAAAAGAGATGATCTCTATTTACTTCTCTTGTTGCTTTCTCTCTTCTAAGAAAATCATGTCCACTTTGGGCTTAATTCAAACTGTGTAAGAAATAGCAGTAGCCTACAAACACATCAATATCTGTTTAAGTAATTAGAAGAAAATGCAACTAATGAAATTTGTTCATTTTCCCTACTTTTGCATAGTTAATGGAAGCAGAGGGCATCCTTAGTCTCAATAAGAGTTATAAGATAGAGAAGGAAAATGTTGAATTAGGATTAAAAAAGCCAAGGAGGGGAAGATTAGGCAGTATTTTTAGCAAATATTGCATCAATAAATAACTTAATATATTAATGGTAAATTAATAGACACTGTGATGCAACGAAAGCTGAAATTTAGGTCTTAAGAGGTGTTCTTTGTTATTAGTAAGGCTCTGTATCATTGAAAATATTCATTGCTAAGTGACAGTATGGGTATGTTCTGACCCATATGGGTGTGTTCATAATTCAGGAATACTGTAGAAAGTTGAAAAAAGAACCACCACAAGGAATTTTGTCATGGTAGAGTTGTGTGTGTGTGTGTGTGTGTGTGTGTGTGTGTGTGTGTGGTGTGTTGGGGTGAAGAGGAGATGCCAACTAGAAATCATGCCAGATAATGAAAGCATAAAGTATCAATCATTCAGGAAAAGAAAAAAGTCATTGGGGGCAGTAGGTAATAAGTATTCAGGCATAGAGGAGGTACCACCAAACAGTATACCTCCTGAGTCTTAAGTTAGAAATAAATCATTTTGTGATGGAGCTGGTTGTATTAAAATAGAATGGATGCGTGTGGACTGTCTTCCAAATGTACTCAGAAATATTACAAATTGTCACTTAAATATAAGTTTGAAGTCCTTCTTTTGGCAAAGGTGTAGATTTAGTCACTACTATGACCCTTGTGGCACCCCACTCCAGTACTCTCGCCTGGAAAATCCCATGGACGGAGGAGGCTGGTGGGCCGCAGTCCATGGGGTCGCTAAGAGTCGGACACGACTCAGCGACTTCACTTTCACTTTTCACTTTGATGCATTGGAGAAGGAAATGGCAACCCACTCCAGTGTTCTTGCCTGGAGAATCCCAGGGACGGGGGAGCCTTGTGGGCTGCCGTCTATGGGGTCGCACAGAGTCGGACACGACTGAAGCGACTTAGCAGCAGCAGCAGCATGGCCCTTGTTTGGCTTCCCAGGTCAGTAGTTAAAAGAGCCAGCCTGCTAATGCAGGAAACTCCAGTTCCATCCCTGGGTTGGGAAGATCCCCTGGAGAAGGAAATGGCAACCGACTCCAGTATTCTTGCCTGGGAAATTCCATGGACAAAGGAGCCTGGTGGGCTGCAGTCCATGAGAATCACAGAGAGTCAGAAATGACTGAGCAGCTGAGTTCACTTGTTGACCCTTGTTCATCTGAAAAAGTCTTTTGAAGTTTTCTGATTAACATAACCCAGATTGTGTGTGTTTGTGGGGATAGATACATATGTAGATATATATGTACATATAAAGTTTTACTTACCTGAATTAATTTCACAATTTTTTTTTCCTAGACCATCAATAAAGTACTACTTCAGTATGCTGCAATTGTATCAAGTGATTTCAGTTCATACTGTGATAAGGAAAATGTGGTAAGTAAAAATATCTCTTTTCAAATAGTCCTCAATTAAGAACTGATATAAGTAAGCAATTTTCTTTATGTTTTCATATAGATGATAAAAATAGAGATTAGACTGTTCGAAAACTTTCTAGTAGTCCTGAACTGGTATAAAATAGAATTCAGAGGAAGGTTGAGAGCATCTCAGTGCCAGTCAGCTTGTGGTTTTCCATGATGATAAGGAGTAAGACTCATAAAAACAATTGAAAACCCACATCATTGTAAACACTGGAGCTGGGACCTAGGAGTTAAAAAGTTCAATGTTCACACCAAATAGTGTAGTTTTGGCATCAATACCAAAATTAGTATAATTTATTCTTTTAGTTTTCAGATAAATTGGAAAGAATGGTTAAAGTAAGGAGTGATACTGGTGTATACTCTGAATTATTAACTTACCGTCTTATTTTTTGGATGATTGACAAATGTTGATAAAATCTAAGCCAATATTACAAAGTAATGAAAGGAATAAAGAGAAGTAAGATAAACCAAAAGTAATTTGGAATACAATCAATGTTATTTTATGGTGGAAGGTAAAATCTTTCTATTCACCATAATAATTTTAGGAGAAATGTGTTGGTAACATTATAAGAATTTTTTAAAACATTAAAAAAATATTTTAAAAGTCAGTACTAGATTTTTAAGAGAAAAATCAGGGTTTTTTCCTTTGTCAAAAAATCAGTTCCCACTATCTGGCAAATCTTAAAGAGAATTCTTGCTGAAACCTCATTGACCTCTTGCTGACAGCTCATTAAGACAAGTCAGCCCTAACAGTTCTTGAGGGTCCCAGAAGATTCTCCTTTCCCTTAAGTAAAAATGCTGCCCAGAAATTTTATTTAAATGCCTGGATATCTCAGTAGTGATTTCTAATTGCCATTGATTACAAATATTCTAATAGACAAGATGGAGTATTTATTTATTGAAAGCATCTAGTTATAGTTAAATTTATAATACAGCTGAAAAGTAATATGTTGAAAATCAAAACAGTGCCAGATAATTTCAGAAAAGATTCTGACTTCCTTGGTATCAAAAATTGAAGATTTTGAAAGGTGGCTATGAATTATCAAGGCCGATTCCTGTCATTCAGAAAGGAAAAATAGCTTTAAAAAGCCCTTGCAGACTTCTACTTTATGTTTGACATTTATAGTTTATCTTTAATATGAAAAATATAAATCAGCATTCTATTATCCTCTGTATTTTTCTTTATATTTTATACTTTTCAAAATGATTTTTTTTCTCTTTTAAATTTTATTTTATTTTTAAACTTTACATAATTGTATTAGTTTTGCCAAATATCAAAATGAATCCGCCACAGGTATACATGTGTTCCCCACTTGATTTTTTTATAAAGAAAAAAAATCATTGAAATATGATAGCACACAAGCTTACTTTTCCTTCCTTAATGCTTTTCTTTCCTAATTACTGATGTCTTGACAAGTCTTAGACTTTCATTTAAATGCCAAGTGTTATTTTAGCTTTTCCATAAAAGGGTAACAGTCAGCTACTTAGTTTAAGCTTTCAGCTAAGATAGATTGAAGAAGTGCTTTTGCACATTTGTGTGTGTAAGTATCACTGTTGTTTCAGGTATAAATTTTTAAATATCTTTAAATATCAAGAACATTGAAAATTATTTTTTGTTTTCTCTGTATACTTATGACAATATTCCCATTTTATCTGCAAATAGCACTGGAAACTTTTAGAGAGAGACACCTAAGAGATGATGGTAATATTTGCTTTCCCAGGGGCTCAGAATTAAAGATGACAGTTAAACAAAATATCTGTGACAGAATAATTTTTTTTTTCTTCTGTGACATTTTAAATTTGGAATGGGTCACAAGTTTTTAATCCATTCTTCCACATTCCACATTATAGCAAAGCAATAGTATCTAAATCAGAATTACTTGATTTATTAAAAAAATATTTTTCTACTCAGAAACATAATTTGGTGGGATCTTAAAAAATACAACCCACTAGTGAAATCAGGCTAATGTTCCCTTTACTGTGGGTATTTTAGTTGTTTATTTGTTGTTCATTTACTAGAGAAGTAAGTAAAAGCTGTTCCCTGATTAAGGTAGAGTTGTGTAATTCAATTCTCAGTAGTGATTTGATAAATTGATTCAATTAAATTGAAATTTGAACATGTCAAGGTCAGCGGAAGCTTAATCAAAGAGGAATGTCTCATATTTCTTTTTATCTCCCTCTGGATAACTGCATCTCTTTTTTTATATGTAGCCTTACTCAGATCAATAGCAATCTATGCCAAGTGAGCCCAAGTGTCTTTGTTCATTTTGCTTCTCGGTAGCTCTTTTCCATTGGAAATTATTTCATTAAAAAGGCTTGGAGTTGGTTTAATGTGTAAAGCTAGAACTAAAGTCCTATTATGTGTATCAAAAACAGAGATAAGCTTAAATGCTAATATCAAATAATCAGAGTCTACCCAGATAACTTAGAACCATGGAAAGCAGGATGATACAACCTTTACCCATGGAGTCTTCCTGCTGCTTATTAAGAGCTGTGCTCTTCCTTAATTCTTTCCCCTCTGCAATGAAAAAGGAAAAAAAAAAAAAAAAAAAAAAAACCCCAATGACCCCGTCCCCTAGTGGATAAAGCTCTTTTGATTCAGTTTGTTGACACTGGGTCAAGAATCTCAAATCCTGAAAATCTGATCATATATGCTACAGAAAGGACTAGACCTGGACCCAGAGACTCTCAACTGGCAATCCAAATCACTTTGTAGAATACTGTGATTCAGCTTACTGAACAGAATCTATAGGAGATAAATCTGTGTTATAAAAATAAAATATTTAAGTGCCTGAAATTAAGAGAATAGAAGTTCTAAATTGATTTTGTAAGTTCAAGTTAGGCTGTGGTCACTTTAAGAGTCAAGTAGAAAGTTCTTCAAAGGTGTGTAATGTGGTTAAAACAATGATAAAATCTTTCCACTGATGAGCACTAATACCTCTCTGATGTCCTGGAAGTCCTTTGCAGGTTTCTCTCTGATTCATTATTGGCTCATTTCCCAGCACCTTGGAAGGCATATCCATTTTCCTTTCTTTGACTCGTTTCTTCCCCTGATATGCTGGTTCTTCGGAATCAGCATGTAGCAAATGTTAAGTTATTCCATAACTATGCTGAATTCTGTTATAAATTAATTTCAACTATTCTGAGGACACCTCTAGCCCTTTCACAAAGCTTTACATCTTTATGTTATTGTTATATCTCTACCTCCTTGAAAAGAAGTCAAGGAACATTTTTAAAGCATGTATTATGTGTGAGGCTCTATGCAGTATTCTGGAAGAGAAAGCAGAAAAAGACACAGCAGTGCATACAGTGCTTTTAAGGTCAGCTGGCAAGACAGTCAAAAGCAACTCAGCTGTGAAGTTAAATAAAACAAATGTCAAGTGACAAAAGGATACAATCTGGGAAAATGAAGGCCCTAATCTGAATGATGGAAGTGACTCAAATAGGAGAAGAGGTTCGAGTGAGAGGCCCACAAGCTAAGCCAAGCCACCAAGCCCGGAAAGCACAGGCATTCGGTGGGGAATAAGCCTCTTGGAGCTGAGAGTTCATCATAACAGTAGGGACAGATGAGAAGAAAAACATGGTTTGGAGCTGTATAACTAAGGGCCTTCAATACCAGAGTGTGGACTTTACTGATAGTAAGAATTTATTCAAGGTTTTTGAAAGGGTTTTGTTTTGTTTTCTTTTTTGAAACTTAGAAGATGTTTTAGCTTTTGAAACAATGAAACAACAGGATAGTTTAAACTAATTTGTTTTTCTTAAAGTAAATCTTTAAAAAAAAATTGGAATTTGGTTAATTTTGAAGTATAAAATGCCACATTGCTAAGAGTAAATCAATTCTAGTAATAAGTCTCCAATGGTTTACTAAGTACAGTATTAAATTCCATTGCCCAAAGTGGCTATATATTCCCTCTTCTATGATTAACTGTTTAAACAGTGTAATCTTAAAGTGGCATAATTGTTCTGTTTGCCAAATAGAATAGGATTTTGGTGATAGCTGTATATTATTACATTGAAGGCCAAGCCATTCAGTAATTTAATGAATTTCTTGTTTTGTTTGTTTTATTTAAAGCCCTGTATATTGATGAACAACATTCAACAATTGCGGGTTCAGCTGGAAAAAGTGTTTGAATCCATGGGAGGAAAAGAGGTGAGTACATTTGTATGCCATTCAGTTGCTAAATATCTCCTTAGAGATCATTGGCAGCATATATTTCTTTGCTACGGAAAGTGACAGAATCAAGTTTTTACATGGGTTCACTACAGAACAGGACATGCTAACAATCTAAAATGCTATTAACAGCTAAAGTGATCATTATCCACAATACAATAATTCAGTAAATACATCAGAAGTGTGAATAGGAGAAGGAAGATGGGTCAATAACTTTTTGTAGTATGTGTGTGTATGTATATATTTAGTCATATATGCACAATTAAATATATTTATGTATATGCTAATGATCTGTGAAGTTCCACCATTGCAGATGCCTTTTACTGTTCTGTGCAATGTCAACTTGATACTGATTTTCTTCTGTGGTGTGCTTTGTGGCACTAGTGATTTTTGATATACCGCTGGTTTATTTTTTGCATCTCAAAAATCTCTGCCAAAACTGTGTTGTGTACTGTGTCTGTAATGTGTTGTGTCTTTGTCTAATATCTCTGACTTGCAATTCCATGAGCAGAAGAAGGAAGGAGAAAGATTCTTTTATGAGGTTTGTGATAGTAAGCATCTTACCCTTTACCTGGCTGTTTCCCCTCCAAATCCAAAGACCATTGCACTTCCTACTTGTTCTCACTTGCTTGTTTGGATCAGGCAGACCGTGAAATATTAGCTGGGCACCTGCCTCCTTGAGCTGCCACAGTCTTGTATTTCACAAACCAACATGAACATCTGGGGGCTTGAGAACTGGAGACGGTGCCGCAAGGGAAGGCCATGCAGCTGTCACTCTCCCACCATCTACTCTGAAAATCAATCCCGAGGGCGGCTAGGATGAGAGGATATTTTTGTTTACAGTTTTATTTACACAGTTCCTAATTATTGTGGTAAGTGCGTGAGATGTATGGAAAGCTAGGTTTGATTTCAAAGCCAAGGTCTCATTCATTTCTAAATTGATAAGGCTGAAGATGCTTTTTTTTTTTTTTAAATTGGAGTAGAGTTGCTTTATGATGTTGTGTTAGCTTGTGCTATACAGCAAAGTGATCAGCTATACCTATACATATACACCATCTTTTTTGGAATTCCTTCCCATTTAGGTCACCACAGAGCACTGACTGAAGTTCTCTGTTTTATATTGTAGGTTCTCATTAGTTATCTATTTTATACACAGTATCAATAGTGTATATATGTCCATCCCAATCTCCCAATTTATCCAACTGCCCCGACTTCACACATGATGTTTGTTTTAATCCCATAAAGACATGTATACATTTTCACCCCCAAAGTCTTTTTCATTATTCCCGAGGCTCAGTCGTTAGAGAAATGAACTATTATTTAGCATTCTACAAATAAGAAGCACCAGGATACATGGATGAAGGTACAAAACTTCAAAAATGAACTTTTCTGAGTTATGCTGCCACTGCTCTCTCAGTCTAAGCTAAGCTAAGCTAAGCTAAGCTAAGTCACTTCAGTCATGTCCGACTCTGTGAGACCCGATAGACAGCAGCCCACCAGGCTCCCCCGTCCCTGGGATTCTCAAGGCAAGAACACTGGAGTGGGTTGCCATTTCCTTCTCCAATGCAGGAAAGTGAAAAGTGAAAGTGAAGTCGCTCAGTCGTGTCTGACTCTTAGCGACCCCATGGACTGCAGCCTACCAGGCTCCTCCATCCATGGGATTTTCCGGGCAAGAGTACTGGAGTGGGGTGCCATTGCCTTCTCAGTCTAGTTTATATAAAATAAGGCTTCATTCCCCAAAGTGTGGTAATGGTTTTTGCCTGGTTTGAGGGCATCAATCTCATTTTTAAAATTCTTTTGCTGAATCAGGTGAGCACTTGGGGCTCATAGCTGGAGTTTGCCTTTTCAATTTAGTGATGTTTTGTATTCAGACTTTAAGTCCACTTACTGTTTTGAAAAGTAGTGAAGAAAATACTAATTTTTTTGTGGGAAATTCTCTCTCGCTTTAGTGAATTTTAAAGACCACAAATCATTTGAGGATAGAGTTATATTTGAAATGCCACATTTCCAGAAATTTCTCCTAATGCTGCTACTATGTCATTACTATTTTGTGGTTGAACTCTGTGAGAGAGATACTGCTGAGCTGAATGTTAACCAGACAAATTATGCCTGTATTTAAAGGAAGCTGTGTGGGCCAAGCCACCTGCTAACCAAAAAGCTGTGGGGTGGTTTGTTCACCAACCAAAATTGACTGCTTGTTTCAGATAAAATTGCCCATTTGAAAGGTACAGGTTTTCGTGTGATAAATTGAGTTGCAGATCTGTGACTATATCACAGAATTGTATTGGATAAAATGATGGAAGATGAGCTGAGCTGGGTGCCTTCTCCCTTTATAACTCTTGCAATGCCAAATGTTAAACTCCTCATGCAAAATTTCAAGTGAAAATCAATTAAACAAATTAAATGAATGTCTAGCTCCTAAAAATGGAATTTGTTAGAGGGACAGCATTGACCCTAGCTCCTTTCTTTTCCTAATTTAAATACTTTTTCTCCCTTCCCTCCCTCTCTTTACCCTCTTTCTGTGTTTCTTCTGTCTCCCTTTCTATGAAGTTCTTTTCTGTTTTTCTTTTCTATTTTCATCTTGTGCTGCCAAGAAGAATCTTTAGGCAGGCCATGCCAGTTTTGTGTAGGAGTTGAGGAAATGTGAGGAAGAAGCTTGACTTGAACCCAGGTCTGAGTGTAACAGGCAGCCTCCCAGAAAGTATCTATCTTAATACAAAATGACGTTAGAGTTGCTGATTGCTACAGTGAGCCTCCAGAACCTCAATATAATAGAAACCTTTCATTCTAGTTATCTATATGGCAATATTTAAATGGTTCCTTAACTTGAGTCTTTCATAAAGATGAAAAACGATTTTATTGAGAAAAACAAATTTGCCTTTTGATACGCAAAGTATATACAGCACTTAATATAGGCATGTTTTGTGGCCTTTAATGATAAGACTGTGTGTTTGTACTATTGCCAATCCCCAGTTGTTTCTTCACAGGGGACTGGTTATAAAACCTCGACTATTTGCTAAGGAAAACTTTCTAAACTAGATTTTATCCTTCTTCTAAGAGTTTCTTCTTGCTCTGTGCCCCACCATCTGTACTAGGATGTGCACTTCTTGCTACAGAAAACTAATTAGCAAATGATCGCTTGTGCATTTTGCTCAAAATAGTTTTTGATGCCCTGTGTCCATTAGTTGGCTTCTGACAATAGCGTGGCTGGCCCCTCGGACCGTCTGTAAAGTGCCAGCCACTGGCAGGCCTGGTTGCATGATGCTGTAGCTCTCCGTTGCTTTGACCCAACCACTGTTGGGGCAGTTGCTCTTTCTTTGCAGGGTCAATCTCTTTTCCCCCTGGAAACTGAAAGAGTGTTTAAAATTTTTTTTTTTTTAATTCACTCTATGTGTGGAATCCAAGATGGAAACATTGCCTAATGCTGTGACAGTCTTGGGGGTCATGCTGTTGACACTAACTCCAAATACAGACACTTGAGCAGTCCTACAGTAGCCTGTGGGTCCTGTAGGCACATTCTTTTTTCAATGCCCTATTTAGAAAAAAGAATCAAAAGAGAAGAACAACTACTAAATTTCTTCTCTTATAGTCTGCCTACAAATTAAGAGAGTGTGTTTTGGCTTGATGACTCTCTGATTACTCTAGAAAATAGGAATTTTAAAAATTCACATAAACTATGAAGCAAACATATCCTTTAGGAATGAGGCCCAGAGTCTTTTTTTCAAGTGCATCCCAGGTGATCTTTTATGTTTATACACTTTTATGAATCACTATAGTAAAACAGATAAATAACCAAACTGTGGTAGGAACTGATTTGAGCTAGAAGTTAAATCATTTACACCACAATTCCCATAGGTATTACTTGTCCCTGTGTAACACGAACAGCAAAACAATCATCAGAATGCCAGGTAATAATTTTCATGTAGTCATTAACAGTGGTTTTATCTTTCCGGGCCTTTCTTTCTATAATAGTTCAAATAGCTCAAAAATAAAAGAGATATATTTTTGTATATTCATTTTAATAGCTTAATTTTGCCATGAGTATATATCAACTGCAAATAAATACTTAGTCTGATATTCAATTTTTCATAAAAACATATTGCTACAGTCTACAGAAGGGACTTAGTTGTAGTTGCTTGATCTGCAATCTAATTTGCACAAGTACATGAAAAAGAAAATCAGATAATCCCAAATTTAATTTCCTTCCAGAAAGTTATGAGATATTGGTTATTAACTTGCATTTTGGTAATTGGTTTAGAAGAATTATGACCATGCTGTGTAAGCAGAGGGTTCATTACTCCTTCACAATATTGTGATGATAAAATAATCTTGAATAGTAGAAATCTATAATTATTCATAGGCCTGCTATCCTATTAACCATACTTCAAATTCTAGAAGTTAGCCAATTATTAATACATTTAGGAGAAATGGAGGGCAGGTATTTACTTAGCTAAATTCTCTCATTCTGCTGACCACAGAGCAGACCAAGTAGGTGTTACAGCAACATTATTGTTATTGATATGTCTCAGAAGGATTAAATCTCTTGACTCATCTTACCTTGTTTAAACTTTCCTGAACAGGGCTGGGAATCAGAGACATAATCCACCTATCCTAAAAATGTACATATTATAATGAGCAGCTTAATTATCTTTTGTTGCAGAGATGCAAACTATACTTCTCTTCATTTTTTAATGATGAATTTGATGTGTCAATTAGAAACTGAATCTGTCTAAAAGTGAACACATGTAGCTGATTGAAATTAATTGTAAAACTTACTAGCCATACAGAGGCAGCCTTCAGCTAAGCAACCTCTGATCAGAGAGGATAGAAATTGACTTCTGTTCTATTTCAGTTAGCAAAGTTATTTCATACTTTCTGGGCTACAGGGGTTGAAGACCACTTCTTTAAGGGAAATAATACTTCGTGCCATTAGTTTTTGAACTAACAGGTATAAGAAATGCCCAGAGAGATAATTATAACACACACTGCTGAATTCCATCCTAGACTATTCAACTCAGTAGATCTGCAGTTGGGCCGCATGACTTGTATTTCTAACAGATTCCCATGTGATGCTGATGGTACTGGTTAGGAGACCACATTGTAAGAATTAATACTGTTTGCTTTTAGGATAGCTACCAGATACTTAGGTAATGGCTCAGAATACCCTTATCCCTTATCTGTGCCTGTCTCCTAACCCACCTACTTAAAATATTTTGAATTTTGAGAACACATTGGACTCGGTGTATTTGAACAGATCTTGAGACAGCATGCAATAGACAGGGAAATATTTGGATTAAATAATATAATAATCTCAAAATATAGGTGACTAACTTGAAGTCTTATACAAATATCCAGCATTTTTAAAACTCTGGACTTCTATGCTTACATTTTATATATAATTTTATTAAAGGAGGTGTTATAGTTGTAAAAAGCCTGAAAACTTTATGTTCAGGTTTCTGATCTTGTCTCACCTTTTCTCAATGTAAACAGATATAACTCTCTAGTTAATATGCTAAATGAGAAGCCATCCCTGATTTCTCTTTTCCAGAAGTACAAAATAAATTAGAAAATAAAATTATCGAAGTAGGTACTAGATGTCATTAGATAATAAAGTAGTCAATTTTAACTGGTCATATTATGTCTTCCTGTTAGTTCCAAACTATTTCCTAAAGCAAATTTGCCAAGTTCTTCCCATGTAATTGAAGTGTCTACTGGTGTCTATTTTCTGTAGGATGACAAGAGTTGAGAGAGGAAATAAAGATATTTAAATAACAGCTCTTGCTGTCAAGGATCTTAAGAAGGAGTGAGTCCTTGTAAAACGACAGTCAGAGCAGAGCTCCCTGTTGGGCTCAGGCAAAAGGATTCTTAGAAGACAAATGCCTCCTCTTCTGCCTGAACCACTTTAAGTACCTCTTACGCTTGGGGCTGACTGCCTCAAGAAAAAGAGAGATAAGAGCATGCTGAACATGAAGAAGAATGTACTCCTTCATTAATTCATTCATCAAATTACTGATTTGCTGAACACCTATTATGAGCTGTATATTTTTACTAGACTACAGAGGTACAATAATTAATAAAATGTAGACCCCCACCCTCAGAAAACTTTGAATTTATTAGGGAAGTCAGAAGAATTAAAAAAAATAAGGTTTATTAGGGGAACCCTCATTTCTAAACTTGCAAATATGTGTTTCAAAGGAGAGTTGTAATTGTTACATCTTATCCCACAGTAATTCAAAGAATCAACTCAAAGTAGCTTATTATTGTGTAAATAAAACTCAAAGGTGAGATGTATTTGGCTGAATTCCGTAAAAGTAAGCAGGTATTTCTAGCTTCAAGAATGGAAAACTTGAATTTTAAGTGCTGGCCCTTTATTTTGGCAGCCTGAAGATACTACCTGGTTTCTTTCTCCTCCTAACCACTCTGCAATTAGAGTTAATAAATTGGAATTAATAGATAATGAGGGCCAAAAGGGCAAATCTCATTGAGGCGATTTAATAAATATGATTGATTCTAGCACTCCTACTACATAAAGTTCAGCTAACTGCTAAGCTGGCAATATTAAGGAAAGGTGCTCTCTTGGAGGCTGAGAGGCTTCTGGGTGGCAGATCCATGTCAAAATAAAATTCAGACCCAAGCAGGTTCTTCTTGTTGACCTCATTTCCCAGCTCATTCTCCAGACAGCACAGGGTCACCCCCATGCTACTGAGCATCTTTTTAACTAAACTTCCTCTGAACTTTAAGAAAACTTCAGGGGAGAGAATGCAAGCCATAGCCAGAAGGGAGAGAAACAGTTTTACTTTAACTGCCATTTTCTATAATAGACCTATTGTATTGTCTTATTGTGGATCCCTTGCAATTGCTTATGACTGCATTAACGAGCCATAAATCAATGCAGAAACTTAGTAAAACTTTACTTCTCTAATCCAGCCAATTGTCCCTCTTCTACTTGGCAGAGTGGCCATCAGGCACCTCATGCAGATGGCTCACTGAAGGCATTCTGCTGACTGACAGGTCGTCAGTTCAGTTGATTGAACAGACTCTATTCTCACTGCTGAACAGTGGCGAGATTCAATAATGTGAACAACTGAAAGGCAAAGACGGAGTGAGACAGGGCAAACAGTTTTTACAGAAAAAAAATCTGAACATCAAGTTTCTATCTCATTTCTTCTATTCCTGACATCCCTACTCTGTCCTGATTCATAGTCAGCCAATAGGTAGAGCTGATAAGCCCCATATTCCTTCCCAGTCAAGTTATTGTGCTTCTTTTTAATGTGGTCTTTTTAATGACCACAGTCAGAGAATTTCTTAAAAGAATATAGTTTCTTAGATCGCTTTTTCATCCTCCTGTGGCCTCCAAATGTGTCAAGTGAATGACACATTATCTAGACCTTGATTATTCCCATCCATAAGAAGGAAATAACTGGACTATAGGATTTCTGAGGTTCATTCTAGTCTAACAATCTGTAATTAAAAGGAAAAGAACCTTGTTAGCAATCCATAGAGTATAAGGTTAATGTATGTATCGTAGGTGAAAAGGAAAAAAAAAAGTTTAAAGAAAAGAATATCATGTCTCTCATATAAGGCTTGAAGGTATTTTTAAAAGTTCAGAGAAATAGAAATAGAAAAAAATAACAATTTGCCATATATTCACTAATTCAAAACTATATTGAATGAACTATACAAGATGAGGCACTTTTTCCCTTCAGTTGTCTAGTCTGAAGAACCTAACTTAACATATCTCAAAGATATTTAGTTGGTTTGAAACACAATGACAGTTGGTTTTACTGCATATTCTCCTTAATTAGGATGTGAGACAGCTACTGATGTTCTGCCACCTTTTGAAAGCAAGAAGTTAGGAGCATGAATTTATATAATTGATACCTCTAGCATAACACTTCATTCACATCTGAATGGCACAAAAATGTCATAGTCTATTTCTGAAAACAATCTTATAAGTTCTTGGGGAGGTTCTCTCATATGAGGAATAAAAAAAGAAAGTAAAGACAGAGTTGCATTGGTAGATCTAGGGCATTTTTTTTTTTTTTTTTTTTTTTTTTTTGCAATGGAGAGAACCATGTGTTCCTTATTTCTTACAACATACCATAGTATCCATGCCGAATGCTATAGGTCTAGAAAGTGATTTAGAGCATTTCAAGGAGAGTAATTTCCTGCCGGATTCACTAGGGAATTTTCACTGATTTCTCAACCATCTATTTTCAGTTGACCTAGGTACTTTAGGATGGATAAATTCTGGTCAAGTAGAAGGACTGGAGAAAAGTGATATTTTCAAAATAAAAGAAATAGCAAGAGTGCAGATAAGGCTATAAGAAATTCCTTGAAGCACTTGCCTGGTTGAAGGTCAGTAGAGGGGTCAGCAGGTGCCATGATCAGATTTTGGCTTTATTAAAACAACTCTAGGAACAGTTAGAGGATGGAATAGAAGTGAGAAAACAGCAAACACAACCTGGAGATGATTGCAACATAGCTTGGATGAGGAAAATTCTGCATCAGAAATTGAAGAGGATAGGACAGGTCGAGAAAACATTTCATAAATGTTATCAGTCATATTTGATATTCAAGTAAATATGGAAGGGAAAAACAGAGAAGAGTCAAAGATGGCTCTCAAAATTCTGCCTTAAACGATTGCATGCTATCAATCAAATCAGAGGCAATAAGAAGAGAGAGAAACTAAGATTGGGCAGGTAACAAGTTCTCTTTTTGATAGGTTGAGCTTGAAGTCATCAAAGTGGAAAAGGTTAATAGAGAATATGCTCAGGCATCCTGTTACAGCTGTTCGTGATGGTTTGGAGATCATTAACATAGAGATGGGAGTTGAAACCATAGGCATAAATGTGATGGCTCAAGAAGGGACTATAGAGTGGGAAAAAGAGGACTAGGAAGGAAAATTGAAGATATTAATATATAATGAATATATAGAAGAAGAGAAGTCAACCAAAGAGATAGACAAATAGGCAGAAAAATAGGAAATCTAGAAGGTAAGTCTCTGGAGAAGCAAGGGAATAAAGAGGTTGAAAGAGAGAGTAAACAGCAGTGTGAATGTAGTCTGAGTAGGATAAATAAAGTCACTGGTCTTAGCAATTAAGAGATCATTGGTGATTTGTGAATATTTCAGTGGAGTACACAGAGCCAAAACCACACTATAAAGGATTAATAAATATTTAAGAGATAAAAAGAGAATTAATTTTACACTTATGTTGTGCAGTTTGAAGGTCAAGAAAAGATAAAGATACTAGCTAGATGTCAATGAAAAAGTACTTATAAATAAGTTGGGCTTTTCTTCTATAATTTGTTTATATTTTATGTTAATATAAATGTTATTTAAGTATGATTTATACATTGGAGTAATAAAAATAATAATGGAAGAACTGAAGATAGACCAGGATATTTGATGGAAACAAAATGCAAAAAAAAAAAAAAGAAACTCAAGTTGAATAACATTCTACATTTCCTTTTTTTATAGAAATAGTGGTGAAGTTCGCATTTACTGAAGGATTTTCTGCAAAAAAATATTGACAAGGGTGTGACACCCACAAGACTAATGACCAGATTTTGAACACTGTAAAGATAAGGGCCAGGGGACCTTCCTAATCTACATTTCTTTCAATGAGCAAATAATAGAACCCTAATGCTGACGAGCTAAACATGAGAATGGGCAGTTTAGCAGCTTGTAGAAGAGAGAAAGGAAATGACATAGTAATAAACACTATGGAAAAGGAATAAAATTTCCACTAAAGACCCTTTCCAACCCACTAGTTGTATCTTTCAGTATCAGTATCAGTTCAGGCACTCAGTCGTGTCCGACTCTTTGCGACCCCATGAATCACAGCACGCCAGGCCTCCCTGTCCATCACCAACTCCTGGAGTTCACTCAAACTCATGTCCATTGAGTCGGTGATGCCATCCAGCCATCTCGTCCTCTGTTGTCCCCTTTTCCTCCTGCCCCCAATCCCTCCCAGCATCAGAGTCTTTTCCAATGAGTCAACTCTTCTCATGAGGTGGCCAAAGTACTGGAGTTTCAGCCTCAGCATTAGTCCTTCCAATGAACACCCAGGACTGATCTCCTTTAGAATGGACTGGTTGGATCTCCTTGCAGTCCAAGGGACTCGCAAGAGTCTTCTCCAACACCACAGTTCAAAAGCATCAATTCTTTGGCACTCAGCTTTCTTCACAGTCCAACTCTCACATCCATACATGACCACTGGAAAAACCATAGCCTTGACTAGACAGACCTTTGTTGGCAAAGTAATGTCTCTGCTTTTGAATATGCTCTCTAGGTTGGTCATAACTTTCCTTCCAAGGAGTAAGCGTCTTTTAATTTCATGGCTGCAATCACCAACTGCAGTGATTTTGGGGCCCAAAAAAATAAAGTCTGACACTGTTTCTACTGTTTCCCCATCTATTTCCCATGAAGTGATGGGACCAGATGCCATGATTTTAGTTTTCTGAATGTTGAGCTTTAAGCCAACTTTTTCACTCTCCTCTTTCACTTTCATCAACAGGCCTTTTAGTTCCTCTTCACTTTCTGCCATAAGGGTGGTGTCATCTGAATATCTGAGGTTATTGATATTAGTAAGAACTCAATGGTTGGTTTAGCAGTCACTGTTACAAGAGGCTGAAATAACATACCTAACATACTGTTAGGTCCCTTAGGGAAAGAATTTATGCTGGGGAAAGAAACTCTAGTGGGGATATGGTAACCGTATTTTTGGAACCAAGAAAATATCAGGATATAATCTGGCATGGTCTGGCAATGACTCAAACACTTAAATTTAGGACTAACTTGGTAGCTCAACATGTGGTTGCTAAGGAATGAAAGATTTCAAATGCAAAACTATTCTGTTAATAAGTCAGTGCAAAGCATCAATCTAAGAAGAAGGAGCACTCTGCATATCACAATTACCTTTGAAAGCATTTTTTCATGCTTCTTGCTGCCCAAGTAATAGTGAAGTTTGCATTTACTGAAGGATTTTCTGCAAAAAAATTCTTGAAGAGGATGTGACATCCACAAGACTAATGACCAGACTCTTTGATACTGTAAAAATAAAGGCCAGTATATTCTTAGGCTTCCAGGGACAGATACCCAGGAGAGAAAGTTAAGTCAGGTAGAGTTTAGTGGAAGAGAGAGATTTATAGAACAGTTAAGGAGTCTGTCCTATAGACAGTGATAATGCAGAACACAATTAGTGCACAAATGCAAGTCACTAACTGCCCGGGGTTAGTGACACATGGGGTCAAATTTGCAAAAGAAGGTGATAAGCAAATTGTCTTTTAAAGAAAAGTGGAAGTGAGCCTTGAGGACAAAGAACTTCAAAGATACCTTGCCTACTAGCTATGTCTTCCAGAGAATTCATTAATATCACCACAGCTCAATGCTATAAATTATCTCAGTGGTGTGAAAACTCAAATACAATACAAGCATGACTATGGTTCAATCAGACCTTTTTTTTTTTAATATTTTATAATCAGACCTTTAAAACTACCCTTTATCTGGCCTAAATTTTTGAATTCCCCAACTTTTCAAAGTGTGGATAAAATCTGTTGTGAAAGCTGTACTATAAATTCAGATTTTGACCCAGTATTCTTAAATTTTCATGGAGTATGTTCCTCTTTACATGGAGTCACTTAATATTTTATTTTATTTTGTTGCCAGCCAAGGTGTTCATGTACACCTGCTAATACAGTTTCTTATTTAAAATTTTTTTAATTGTGGCTTTTGAATGCTTAAAATTTTTTTTGTTTCTCTTTTTTATTTTAATAATTATAAATGACAATATAGGATGTGCAAATTATTTTTGATTTCACATTCCTTAAAGAACTAGGTTAAGTTTTAAACATTTATTAAAAAAAAAAATATATTAGGTTGCTTTTTATCTTTCCAAAGTGGCCAGTAATTTGTAAAATGTGCTATTGGGAATTTAGGCAATAAATAATCAATATATAATCAATTAATAAATATAGGAAATTATTTCTTATAAAATTTAGAGAGTTTGTAGGAGTAAGGAAAATTTTCTCAATTCGGACTCAAACAAATGCAGAAAAACTCAAGAACTGGTAAATTTGCTGGCCAAAAAGATTGTTTTATAATTAGGATGAGTATGATATTTATGCCCACTATTATTACAAGAGATCTTCAATTTACATATTGGCCTCATAATTACTGTTTGTAGTTAGAGGTTTATTGGTGTGCTTTAAATAAATATCAAAATACTTAACTAAAACCAAACCTTTTCTTTTTTTTTTTTTCCCCTGTTCATATGACAGAGGCATTCTGACTTCACCCACTTAAAAACTCATGCTTCTCTCAGGAAATGAAAACTGTCAGCCAATGTTTAAATTGCTATAGTTTGACAGTTTCAGATTTTCAAGTAATAACCAATTATTTTATAGGAAATTTCCATTCCCAAAATACCTAAAATAGACTAAAATGATTCATAGGAAAATAGGATAATTTCACCCAACCGAGCTATTTAACCATTTTTGTATGACTTTAAAGTCATTATATTAACAGGTGAATAAGGTAACTCAATGTGTATATCAAACTAATATGGGAACAAAATATACACTTTAAATAAGAAGCAGCCCAGTTTCCTGAAGAAAACCATGCTGTTGGAGGTGGCAGTCCTGTGGGGAAGGGCAGAACAACCACCTGTCCCCTCAGCAAGATTTACCAAGAAGTGGGGGACCTGGAGAAAATTCTTTGGGAGGTCGTCTCTCATTTTCTGTTCGTGAACATTTTTATCCAAGTGAAGTTGGGTTAAAACTGATATTAGGATAATAGCAAAAACATGTGATTCAAAAAAGTAATCAGCTTTCATGGTTCCTAGGATTGAGGTGAACAATCCACATATGTTTTCTTGGTTAAGGGTTGGGAGATACAGTTTTTTACACTAATTGTGTTTAAATGCATATCAATATCAGAGATAAAAATAGGCAATATCTATTTTTTTTATGAATTACTGCCTTGCTACTGGTTATAGCTCAATGTAACTCTCAAAGTATGAGGCTTAGGGTTATTGTAAGTTTCCAACTTCTAGAGAAATCTATATGTGTTAAGCTTGCTCATGCACGTGCGGATAATCTCTAATGAGGGCGGCAGAAAATGATATAGACCAGAAGAACAGCATTGACTCTGATAAAGGGGCAGAAACTAACTAATGCTAAAATCACCTAGATTTGAGTGAAAATTGACATTAAGGATTGGTTTGATATAACCAGTAAAGTGTCAGATGTTAAATGGGATTTTTGGTTTCTATTCTGTTTTTAGTCATGTCAGTATAACATAGAGCAATGCAGCTGGTAAGGTGTATAGATAAAACTTTTTCCTAATAGTTTCTTAGTTTTAGAAAAGTTTCTTGGAGGATTGGAGGATTTATGATCGTGTGTTCTATTAGGGACAATTTTTGATGCTAGGTTAGCTTCCAGGAGTTTAAATTGATTTGTGTCATACATGTATTTGGTGTTCTTAGGTTCTCTTATTTATAGTTAAGCCCTTCTTTCATTTGTTCTACTCCCCAAGGTTGTCTTTATCCTAAGCCCCTCTCTTCAATAATAGACCAACTTGAGCAAGAACTATAGGTACTAATGATAGGAAACTGAATTTCTGAAGACTCAAATGAAGATTGGTTTAAATTTCAGAAAATATTCTAGGTTTCCCTTTACATAAATTTCTATCCGCTAGATACAATACATCTGTTATATGTCATCCTATTTTGACAACTAGCTTGCAAAAATATAATTAACAAAGGATACAATTTTCTAAAATGCTGGTAAAGTTTGTGTTCATCCATCACTTTAATTACAAAAAATTCTGCCACATTAACAGTTTGGTGTTTTATTTGTTTGTATTTACTTATAGTGTAAGTTATTTTCTAATATTGATTAATATTATTTTAGAACTGAAACCAGATAAAAAGAATTTGGCTTTTACATTGTAAGAATAAGCATAATATGTCATCTTGATTTAATTATTTTACTCTCCCCCCACACAAAATAAAAACTTAAAAAATATATATATATAATAAAATGATAAACTTGAATCTTGAACTCTGAGTTAAAAATTGGCATCTAGGAAGAAAAGTTAGGCCTATCACCTATACAGAAACACAGTGGAGCAATAGGATAATTGTTCATCTATTACTTTTAATTCTATACTTGAAAAAATATGAAAACTCCTTCAACTAAGGCACAACATAATGTGCAAAAATTAATTTTTAGCAATTTAAAAAATTTTCAATGGTTCTATTTATTTACAGGGATATTACAGATGAAAATGTTTTCAAGCAACACACATGTTCAACTAACATATGACCAGTTTTCTAAGTCATGAAATTACCATGTTCTGTAATATAGTTTGTCATGCCTTGCATCCCACTGCTATAACCAACAAAGGCTTTGCCCTATAGCTCTTTTTTGTATGCATGCTATGCATTTTAATCATTTTTTTCCATAGTAAAAACTTTTAATTTTATTAGAATTTTCTAAATTTTGCATTTTATTTCAAAGATTAAAGAAGGAAAGAAAAAAGGATATGTATGCCATATTTGTTTGAAGTTTACCTTATAATAAGCAAAATGCTTCATGCTTCTAAGAAATAAAAGCTATGCTTTCTCAGAACTCCAAAGTAATATTGTTTATGATCTCTTTGCAGTTAGACCCTGAAGCTAGTACTGTTCTAAAAGAACTTCAGGTTAAACTCAGTGGGGTTCTGGATGAGCTCAGTGTCACTTATGGTGAAAGGTAAGTGGACCAAGTAATTACTATGCAAATGTATTATAATCATGTCTTCAGTGCTGTCTCTCTCCTCTGACTGTCTAAATCTATTTAACTTGAAGACTCAATTTAAGCATCACCACCTCTGGTAGGTTGGCCTCCTCATGCAAAGAGTTGACTCATTGGAAAAGACTATGATGCTGGGAGGGATTGGGGGCAGGAGGAGAAAGGGATGACAGAGGATGAGATGCCTGGATGGCATCACCGACTTGATGAACGTGAGTTTGAGTGCACTCTGGGAGTTGGTGATGGACAGGGAGGCCTGGCACGCTGCAATTCATGGGGTCGCAAAGAGTCGGAAACGACTGAGCGACTGAACTGAACTGAACCGAACCTCTGGAAAATCTTCCATGACCCTGCAATTTTATAGTGATGGCTTGCTGTTTGCTCCCCAGAACTCTGAGTATCCTGCAGTTGAGGAGCACTGACAACACTACACTCTAAGTTCTGGTCCACTTGCCTGTTTTCCTCTCATTACTGTATGTTTCTTAAGGGCAGAAATGACATTTCATTCCTCTTTGAGATTCTGGTTTGTAGACCTTAGCAATTGGCTGTTGAAGGAATAGAGGAAGGAAGAAAGGCAGGGAGAAAATCTTTACATGCATGATAGGGATGAGTTGTATCCATGCCATACATATCAGTGTGGTTCCAAAGAACTGAACTATTAACCCCATAACTGAATTAAGACAGCCTGCTATGTTTTAGGCTTTAGAAATGTTAATGCAATTAGCTCATGGGAAACTACTAACACATCTATGTTATGTCTTTTTTTTTCCCCATTAATTAACTTTGCTTATTAATAGTGTGGTTCTAAAGAATGAGAAGTTCATTCTAGATAAACTTCATTTTGGTCTTATAGGAAAAAGCCATCATCTCATCAGCAAATGTTAAAATAGGAAATTAATCACTTATCAATAATATCATTTGCAATATTTTCTCCCAATCAGTAAGTTGTGTTTTCATTTTGTTGATGGTTTCTTTTGCTGGGCAGAAGCTTTTAAGTTTAATTAGGTCTCATTTGTTTATTTTTGCTTTTATTTCCTTTACTTCAGGAGACAGATCCAAAAAATACCACTGTGATAGTGTTCTTCCCTTCCTTTCCTCTAGGAGATTTATGTATAGTACCCTGTTTTGGGGTCCTTAATCCATTTTGAGTTTATTTTTGTATATGGTGTTAGAGAATGTTCTAATTTCATTCTTTTGCATGTAGCTGTCCAGTTTTCCCAGCATGATCTATTGAAGAGACTGTCTTTTTTCAATTGTATATTCTTGCCTCATTTGTCAGAGATTAATTGACCATAAGTGCATGAGTTTATCACTGGGCTTTCTGTCCTATTCCACTGACCTCTGTGTCTGTTTTCATGCCAGTACCATATTGTTTTGATTACTGTAGTATTTTAATATAGTCTGTAGCATAGTCAAAAGTTAGGGAGCATGGTTCCTCCAGCTCTGTTCTTCTTTCTCAAGATACTTTGGCTATTTGAGGTCTTTTGTGTTCCCATACAAATTTTAATTTTTCTTCGTTTCAGTAGTGTGAAAAATGCCATTGTTAATTTGATAGGGATTGCATTGAATCTTTAGATTGCCTTAGGTAGTATAGTTACTTGAACAATGCTGATTCTTCCAATCTAAGAATATAGTATATCTTTCCATCTATTTGTGTGATTTTCAATTTTATTTCATCAGTATCTTATAGTTTTTGAAGTATAGATCTTTTGCCTTCTTAAGTAGGTTTATTCTTTGGCTGGTTTGTTTGTTTTCTTGGATATAATGGTAAATCAAACACATCTTTTAAGAAGTTCATTAATTTCATACAGAATTTGCTTTAAGTATTAGTTCAATAAATACTGACTTATTATTTTAACCTATGACTTCAGTTCTCAAATAAAGATTGAAATTTATTCTTAAGGAGAGGGCTAGCTATCTCTTTGGAGTCTGCTGCTGCTGCTGCTAAGTCACTTCAGTCATGTCCAACTCTGTGTGATCCCATAGACGGCAGCCCACCAGGCTCCACCGTCTCTGAGATTCTCCAGGCAAGAACACTGGAGTGGGTTGCCATTTCCTTCTCCAATGCATGAGAGTGAAGTCACTCAGTCAGAGTCTAGTCGTGACTTATTTGTGTATTTTGGAAAGACACATACTTAACAGACATCTACTGATTAGTTTTGCCACTCTTAAATCAGAAAGACTAAAAAGAAAAAAACACAAAGTATCATACTTTTTCTCAAATGTAGGAATGAAGCAAAGGAAAGTCCTATGCTTGGACTCCTCTTCAGTATCAGAGGTGTGTTCATCATCTTCATGGAAAGCCCCTTCACAGTTTAGATGCTGAGCCAGATGCAGTCTTGATGTATTGAGCTTTTAGGCTTCCCTTATAAAAAGAATAATTATCATATTCTGTTGCCATGGATTTATTTTCCACACTACCAACCAAGTCTGTATCTCACACTCAGGGTAGGTGAGAAGTCCATAAGGATCAGTCTGATCATGCAGTAGAGTCAAACTGGATGATTTCAGTCTGAATCCACCTTTCTTTTAGTGTAAATTAGTGGTTGCGAGTTTTTAAATTAAGTGCATAATTAATTGCCCCAAATCTATTTCATCTGCTCTTATTAAAACCCACAATTAAATTATTCTACTCTATGTAGCTGGCAGGATGATTTTTTCAGGAAAGCCAGGCCAAAGCCAAACCAAACATCTGAAGCCTGGGTCTCTGGGTTATAATACACGCATAGGAAACCCACCTGGGAACTGAGACTAAGTGAGATAAAACCTCAGTGATATCTTAATGATGTTCTTAATATTTTCTAAACCTTTGCCACTCAGGTTTATGTTTACGCACATATTTTGCAGTTTAGTTCTTTGGTTTATTATACTTCTTTTAATCTTTGGTACCAGTGGCCAGCTGGATTAAATAAATTTTAAAAATCATGAACATTTCATAGAAATTCTGTGTGTGTTCTGTGGCTTCTCAAGTACTCATGAATGAATAAATGAATGAATGAAATTACTCAGTCATGTCCGACTCTTTGCAACCCCATGGAGTGTAGCCCACCAGGCTCCTCTGTCCATGGGATTCTCCAGGCAAGAATACTGGAGTGGGTTGCCATTTCCTTCTCCAGGGGATCTTCCTGACCCTGGGATCGATAGAGTCTGTCATTATTTTCTGGTACTGTGTGTGTGTGTGTGTGTGTGTGTGTGTGTGTGTGTTCAGTTGCTCGAGTCGTGTCCAACTCTTTGGACTATAGCCTGCCAGGCTCTTCTGTCCATGGGATTCTCCAGGCAAGAATATTGGAGTGTGCCGGGGTCCAGCCCCAGCTGATCCAGGGTATTCGAAGGAGAGACGGCATAGGCGAGGGTGACGAAACAACTGCTTAATTAAACGTTAATTAAGGATATAAAGAGTAATAGAATAAGGATAGCTCAGTAGGAAAATTCAGTGGAGAAAAGAGGCTGAGTAGCTTGGTTTACGCGGGAGACCAATAAAACTTCAAGACAAGAAGTTTGCACCACTTACGTAGGCCGCAGGCGTCCTTCCATTCTCCCGAAGGAGAGGAGACACTGAGGCCTCCCCGGTCGGATCTTAGAAGCCCAGGCATAATTAGCAAGCATGGCGGGTTCCGCGCTCCAGATGGAGACTCAGCCAGAATTTGAAAGAGAGAGTGACATGGGGAGACCGAGTTTCGGTGAACAAGGCCTGCACTTTATTTTCCAAAGTAGTTTTTATACCTTAAGTTATGCATAGAGGATAATGGGGGAAGGGGTGGAGTCATGCAAGGACAGCAGTTCCTGGTTCTAATCGAAGCCAGGCTTTCAAACTTATCATATGCAAAAGTTCAGGTGATTTACATCATCTTCTGGCCAGGAGGCCTGTTAACATTTTAAGAAACTTATTTTTCTCTAAAGGTGATTATTCCAAAGTCAGGCACCAGCCTCCAAAAAAGCATTGGACAAAGCTGCATTCCTATAGGGCAAAGGTGAGGTGGGCTCAATCAAGAAAAGAATTAACTCAAGGGTCCAAGCTTACAAACATTGAGGCTACTACTTACATTTCTATACACCCATTATATCAATCACTGCCAAGGACACAGTAGGTAAGGAGTATGGAAACTTAGCAGCAAACATTGGCTCAATAAGTGAAAAACCCTTCACCAATACAATTTCTAATCAATCTTTTAACTACTCAAAGGAATCTGTGTTTAGACAGTTTAGAACATCTCCTGCCTCTCACAGTTGGGAGGCTCCGAACAATCACATGTGGCCGGAAAAATCTATTCAGGCAGGCTAGAGGATTTCCAAAGGAGTTTGTAGGTTGAAACACTGTCACACCCAGGAATTATTAACTGGAGCTGTAAGCTAACTTTTTTTCAGAGAGAGGTAGTGGGGAACAGCCCCCGTAAAGTCAGAGGTGTAGGTGAAAGCACAAAGCAGAAAGTAGGCAGACTCAGGTTTGGGGGGTAGATGCTCGAGAATTTCCAGGGGGACTCCTAAGGCTCGTCCCCGCCTTTGCGTATGCCTGGCCTCCTTCCTCATGACCTTTGTCATGGGCGGAGTTCCTCACGCTGGCTCCTGGCAGTGATAGAATTCCAGTTGAGCTATTCCAGATCCTGAAAGATGATGCTGTGGAAAGTGCTGCACTCAATATGCAATATGCAATATGCACTCAATATGCAATACGCCGGCTCCCGGCAGGAGTGGGTTGCCATGCTCTTCTCCAGGAGACCTTCTCAACCCAGGGTTTGAACCAGTGTCTTCTGCATCACAGGTGGATTCTTTACTGCTGAGCCACCTGAAGCGCTACTGATTAATAAAAACTTTTCAAGCAGAAAATAGATAGAAAAAAAGACTCTTTAGGTGACTTTACCAAAAGTTGATAGAGACAGAAGATTTTCAGGTCAGATTCCAGTGTTGATTCAGCCTGGATTAATGGTAGGGTAGAAGAGCATTTGGAGAACGCAATGGCACCCCACTCCAGTACTCTTGCCTGGAAAATCCCATGGACGGAGGAGCCTGGTAGGCTGCAGTCCATGGGGTCACTGAGGGTCAGACACAACTGAGTGACTTCACTTTGACTTTTCACTTTCATGCATTGGAGAAGGAAATGGCAACCCACTCCAGTGTTCTTGCCTGGAGAATCCCAGTGATGGGGGAGCCTGGTGGGCTGCCGTCTATGGGGTCACACAGAGTCGGACACAACTGAAGTGAATTAGCAGCAGCAGAAGAGCATTCTCTCTTATTCTCTGGTAATCCTTCCTCCATATGCCTGATCCCACACACACAGCTGTCTTCTGGTGGGTGTTTACCATATGGGTCTGTTGTAGGAGCCTGTTTGTACATTTTTGGATCATGAGTATCATACCTTCTGCTCAGTCAAGCCTCCACCTCAATTCACTAATTTAAGAATCAGTTCTAAGAAAGTAGCTATTTCAAAGGTGCTTAATAATACACTCAGCTGAATCACTGATGACCTAGTGGTAAATCAACCAGGTCAAATGTTTTCCGACATGATTTGCCTTTCCTACATATTGCTCCAAGTACCTACTGCTACTTCTTGTTGCTGTTCAGTTGCTAAGTCATGTTCGACTCTTTGCAACCTCATGGCCTACAACACACCAGGCTCCTCTGTCCTCCACTATCTCCCAGAGTTTGCCCAGGTTCATGTCCATTGAATCAGTGATGCAATCTAACCATCTTATCTTCTGCCACCCCTTTCTCTATTTCCTTCAATTTTTCCCATCATCAGGGTCTTTTCCAATGAGTTGGCTTTTTGCATCAGGTGGCCAAAGTATTGAAGCTTCAGCATCAGTCCTTCCAATGAATATTCAGGGTTAATTTCCTTTAGGATCAACTGCTTGGATCTCCTTAAAGTCCAAGGGACTCTCAAGAGTCTTCTCCAGCACCACAATCTGAAAGCATTAATTCTTTGGTGTTCAGCCTACTTTTTCATCATGCACAATTACTGGAAAACCATAGCTTTGACCATGTGGACTTTTGTTGGCAAAGAAATGTCTCTGTTTTTTTATATGCTATCTAGGTCTGTCATAGCTTTTCTCCCAAGGAGCAAGTGCATTTTAATTTCATGGCTGCAGTCACTGTCCACAGTGATTTTGGAGCTAAGAAAAGAAAATCTATCACTGTTTCCACTTTTTCCCCATCTGTTTGCCATGAAGTGATGGGATCGGATGCCATGATATTCATTTCTTGAATGTTGATTTTTAAGCCAGCTTTTGCACTCTTCTCTTTCACCCTTATCAAGAGGCTCTTTAGTTCCTCTTTACTTTCTGCCATTAGAATGGTATCATCTGCATATCTGAGGTTGTTGATATTTCTCTTGACAATCTTGATTCCAGCTTGTGACTCTTTCAGCCCAGAATTTTGCATGATGTAGTCTGCATCTAAGTTAAATAAACAGGATGACAATATACAGTCTTGACATACTCCTTTACCAATTTTGAACCAGTCCATTGTTCCATTTCTGCTTCCAACTGTTGCTTCTTGACCTGTATACAGTACAGGTTATTACCTTATTATTATTACCTGGTAACTCCTTCTCACCATTCCCAAGATGTGATTAATTTACCCTCATTATCCTAACTGGCTTTTTTCTTGCCTGCTAGTGTGTGTATTATAATTACACTTATTGTTGAAGTTGAGAGTAACAGACAACACAGAGGACTACTGAATATGCTCAGAGTCTCCACTATTTAAATCTCTTACTATTTTCTGCTGTTTAGTTAGGAACCACCAAAGTTGGTGTAGGAGGATATAAAGAATGAGAACAATAGTACTACAGATTACACCTCACAGACTTAGTTAAATCTTTTTTTAATCTTTCTTGAGTGCCTGCCTATGTTGGGTTAAAGTGTATTTAATAAGTAACTTAATGTTTAATTGCATTTATTTGCTGCTGTTGTTGTTTAGTCACTCAGTCATGTCCAACTCTTTGCCACCCCGTGGACTGCAGCACCCAGGCTTGCTTGTTATTCACTATCTCCGGGAGTTTGCTCAAACTCATTACCAATGAATCAGTGATGCCAACCAATCATCTCATCCTCTGTCACCCACTTCTCCTCCTGCTTTCAGTCTTTCCCAGCATCAGTATCTTTCCCAATGAGTCAGTTCTTTGCATCAGGTGGCCAGAGTATTGGAGTTTCAGCTTCAGCATCATTCCAATGACTATTCAGGACTGATTTCCTTTAGGATGATATGGTTGGATCTCCTTGCAGTCCAAGGGACTCTCAAGAGTCTTCTCCAAAACCACAGCTCAAAAGCATCAATTTTTTAGCACTCAGCCTTTTCTTTATGGTCTAATTCTTATATCCATAAATGATTACTGGAAAAACCATAGCTTTGACTATACAGACCTTTGTTGGCAAAGTGATGTCTCTGCTTTTTAATGCACTGTCCAGGTTTTTCATAGCTTTTCTTCCAAGGAGCAAGTGTCTTTTAATTTCATGGCTGCAGTCACCATCCACAGATATTTTGGAGCCCAAGAAAATAGTCTGTCACTGTTTCCATTGTTTCCCCATCTATTTGCCATGAAGTGATAGGACTGGATGCCATGATCTTCAATTGTTGAATGTTGAGCTTTAAGCCAGATTTTTCACTCTCCTCTTTCACCTTTATCAAGAGGCTCTTTAGTTCCTCTTAGCTTTCTGCCATTAGAGTGGTTTCATCTGCATATCTGAAGTGATTGATATTTCTCCCAGCAAACTTGATCCCAGCTTGTGTTTCACCCAGACCAGCATTTTGTATGATATACTCTGCATCTTATTTAAATAAGCAGGGTGACAATATACAGCCCTGACGTACTCCTTTCCCAGTTTTGAAACAGTCCATTGTTCCATGTCTGGTTCTAATTGTGGCTTTTTGACCTGTATACCAGTTTCTCAGGAGGCAGGTAGGGTAGTGTGGTATTCCCATCTCCTTATGAATTTTCCAGTTTGTTGTGATCCACACAGTCAAAGGTTTTAGTACTGTCAATGAAGCAGATGTTTTTCTGGAATTCCCTTCCTTTTCCTGTGATCCAACAGATATTGCCAATTTTATCTTTTGTTCCTTTGCCTTTTCTAAATCCAGCTTTTACATCTAGAAGTTCTTGGTTCATGTACTGTTGAAGCCTAGGTTGAATGATTTTGAGCATAACCTTGCTAGCATGTAAAATGACTGCAATTGTACAGTAGTTGAATGCTCTTTGGCATTGTCTTTCTTTGGGATTAGAATGAAAACTGACCTTTTCCAGTCCTGTAGCCATTGCTGAGTTTCCAAATCTGTTGGCATATTGAGTGCAGTGCTTTAACAGCATCATCTTTTAGGATTTGAAATAGCTCAGCTGGAATTCCATCACCTCCACTAGCTTTGTTTGTAGTAATGCTTCCTAGGCCCACTTGTCTTCACTCTCCAGGATGTCTGGCTCTAGATGAGTGATCATACCATTATGGTTATCCGGATCATTCAGACCTTTATTGTATAGTTCTTCTGTGTATTCTTGCCACCTCTTCTTATTTGCTTTTAACTATCAGTATAATATTATTTACTTATATAGATTATGCAAGGAGAAATATTTCTTGTTACTCATATTAACATTTTTGCTTCTATTGGTTAATAGATTAGTCCAGTGTAACACCTTGGGGTTGATTTTGCTTTTGTTGATATTAAGATAAAGTATTTGTTGAGCTTGAATGCTTTTTTAAAAAAATTTATTATAGTTGCTTTACAATGTTGTGTTAATTTATGCCAAACAGCAAAGTGAATCAGCTGTAAGCATACATATATCCCTTCCTTTTTGGATTTCCTTCCCATTGAGGTTACCACAGAGCATCGAGTAGAGTCCCCTATGCTATACAGTAGGTTCTCATTAGTTATCTATTTTATACATGGTATTGTGTATATGTCAATTTCGATCTCCCAATTCCTCCCAGCCCCTCCATGCCACCTATGTTTGTTATCTAGGTCTATGTCTCTATTTCTGCTTTGCAAGTAGGTTCATCAGTACCCTTTTTATAGATCCCACATACATGCATTACTATAAAATTTTCCTTTTCTCCTTCTGACTTCGCTCTGTATGGCAGTCTCTAGCTCCATCCATGTCTCTACAAATGACACAATTCCATTTCTTTTATGGCTTTTATATATATATATATATATATATATATATATATGCGCACCACATCTTCTTCATCCATTCTTCTGTTGATGGAAACTTAGCTTGCTTTCATGTCCTGGCTATTGTAGTGCTGCAGTGAACATTGGCATGCATATATCTTTTGAAATTATGGTTTTCTTTGGGTATATGCCCAGGAGTGGGATTGCTGGGTCATATAGTGTTCTATTTTCAGTTTTTTGAGGAACCTCCATACTGTTCTCCATAATGGTTGTATCAGTTTACATTCCCACCAACAGTTTAGAAGGGTTCCCTTTTCTCCACACCCTCTCCAGCATTTATTGTTTGTAAATTTTTTTGATGGCCATTCTGACCAGTGTGAGATGATAGTTTTGATTTGCACTGGTCTGATAATTAGTGATGCTGAGCATCTTTTCATATGCCTGTGGTCCATCTGTATGCTTTCTTTGGAGAAATGTCTGTTTAGGTCGTCTACCCATTTTTTGATGGTGTTCTTTGTTTTTATATTGAGCTGCAAGAGTTGTTTGTGTATTTTGTAGATTAATCCCTTGTCAGTTGCTTCATATATTTTCTCCCCTTCTGAGGGTGTCTTTTTGTCTTGTTTATGGTTTTCTTTGCTGTGCAAAGGCTTTTAAATTTACTTAGGAGCCATTTGTTTATTTTTGTTTTTATTTTCATTACTCTAGGAAGTGGGTCAAAAAAGATTTTTCTGTGATTTATGTCAAAAAGTATTCTGCCTATGTTTTCCTGTTAGAGACTTATAGTGTCTGGCTTTACATGTAGGTCTTTAATGCACTTGAGGTTATTTTTGTGTATGGTGTTAGGGAGTGTTCTAATTTCATTCTTTTAGCTTTAGCTCTCCAGTTTTCCCAGTACCACTTATTGAAGAGACTGACTTTTCTCCATTTTATTCTTGCTTCCTTTGTCATAGATTAGGTGACCATAGGTGGGAGGGTTTATCTCTGGGCTTTCTGTCCTGTTCCATTGATCTGTATTTCTGTGTGTGTGTGTGTGTGTGTGTGTGCGCGCGCGCGCGTGCAGTACCATACTGTCTTGATTACTGTAGCTTTGTAGTACAGTCTGAAATCAGGGAGCCTGGTTTCTCCAACTCCATTTTTCTTTCTCATGATTGCTTTTGGCTATTTGGGATCTTTTGTGTTTCCATACAAATTGTAAACTTTTTGTTCTAATTCTGTGAAAAATGCTATTGGTAACTTGATAGAGATTGCTTTGAATCTGTAGATTGCTTTGGATAATATAGTTGTTTTCACAATATTGATTCTTCTGATCCAAGAATATGATATATCTCTCCATCTGTTTGTGTGGTCTTTCTTTCTTTCATCAGTATCTTATAGTTTTCTGAGCACAGATCTTTTGCCTCCTTAGGTAGGTTTATTCCTAGGTATTTTGTTGTTGTTGTTGTTGTTGTTGTTTCAATGGTAAATTGGATTGTTTCCTTATTTTCTCTCCCTGATCTTTTTTGCTAGTGTATAGGAATGCATGAGATTTCTGTGTTTTAATTTTGTATCATACAACTTCATCAAATTCATTGATTAGTACCAGCAGATTTCTGGTGGCCTCTTTAGGATTCATTATGTATAGTATTATGTCATGTGCAAACAGTGACAGTTTTACTTCTCTTTCAATTTGGATTCTTTTTCTTCTCTGATTGCCATGGCTAGGACTTCCAAAATTATGTTGAATAATAGCAGCAAGAATGGACATCTTTGTCTTATGCCTGATCTTAGAGGAAATGCTTTCAGTTTTTCACCATTGGGCATATTGTTATTAATAGCTGTGGGTTTGTCAAATATGGCCTTTATTAATTAAGGTAAGTTCCATCTATGCCTACTTTCTGAAGAGCTTTTTAATTGTAAATGGGTGTTGAATTTTGTCAAAAGCTTTTCCTGCACCTATTGAGATGATCATAGAGTTTTTATTCCTCTGTTGGTTAGTGTGGTGTATTACACTGATTGGCTTGTGTATGTTGCAGAATCCTTGCATCCCTGGGATAAATCCCACTTGATTATGGTGTACGTTACGTTTATATATTGTTGGATTCTGTTTGCTAGGACTTTGTTGGGGATTTTTGCTTCTGTGTTCATCAGTGATACTGGTCTGTAATTTTTGTGGATGTGGATGTGTGATATCTTTGTCTGGTTTTGGTATCAGGGTGATGGTGGCCTTATAGAATGAGCTTGGGAGTGTTCCTCCCTCAAAAGTTTTTTTTTTTTTGGAAGAGTTTGAGAAGGATGGTTGTTAGCTCTTCTCTAAATGTTTGATAAAGTTTACCTGTGAAGCTATCTGTTCTTGAACTTTGGTTTGCTGGAAGATTTTTAATCAGTTTCAATTTCATTACTGGTGATTGGTCTGTTCACATTTTCTATTTCTTCCTGGTTCAGCCTTGGAAGGCTGTGCCTTTCTAAAAATCTGTCCATTTCTTCATTTTATTGGCATACGATTGCTTGTAATAGTCTTACTATCCTCTGTATTTCTATGGTATCAATTTGTAATTTCTCCTTTTTCATTTCTATTGGGTTAGCCAAAATATTTGTTTGGGTTTTTTCTGTAAGATGTAATGGAAAAACTGGAACAAACTTCTTGGCCAGCCCAATAATTTTATCGATTTGAGGCCTCTTCCTTTTTTTTGATGAGTCTGGCTAAGGCTTTATCAGTTTTGTTTATCAAAGAACCAGCTTTTAGTTTTATTGATCTTTGCTTTTGTTTTCATTTCTATTTTACTTCTGTTCTAAATTTTATGAATTTTTTCCTTCTGCTAACTTAGCATTTTGCTGCTTGTTCTTTCTCTAGTTGCTTTAGGCGTAAGGTTAGGTTGTTTGAGATTTTTCTCATTTCTTAAGGTAGGATTATATTGCTATAAACTTCCCTCTTAGAAAAGCATTTGCTGCATCCCATAGGTTTTGAGTCACCATGTGCTCATTATCATTTGTTTCTATCTATCTTTTGATTTCCTCAGTGATCTCTTGGTTATTTAGTAGCATATTAGTTAGCCTCCATGTGTTTGTACTTTTTAGAGTTGGTTTTTTTTTTTCTTGTAATTGATGTCTAATCTCATAGCATTGTGGTTGGAAAATATGCTTGTTATGACTTCAAATTTCTTACATTTATCAAGACTTGATTTGTGACTCAAGATGTGATGTATCCTGGAGAATGTTCCGTGTACACTTGAGAATAAAGTGTATTCTGCTGCTTTCAGGTGGAGTGTCCTATATATTTCAGTTGAGTCTGTCTGACCTAGTGTGTCATTTAAAGCTTGTGTTTACTTATTAATTTTCTCTCTGGATGATCTGTCCATTGGTAAAGTGGGGTGTTAAATTTCCCCACTGTTAGTGGTTTGCTGTTGAGTCCCCCTTTTATGGCTGTTAGCATTTCCTTTAATGTATTGAGGTGCTCCTATGTTACATAAATATTTATCATTGTTATATCTCCTCCTTGGATTGATCCCTTGACCACTATGTAGTGTCCTTCCTTGTCCCTTATAACAGTCTTTATTTTAAGATCTATTTTGTCTGATATAAGTATTACTACTCTGCTTTCTTTTTATTTCCATTTGTATGAAATATCTTTTTCCAACCCCTCACTTTCAGTCTTTATGTGTCTCTAGGTCTGAAGTGGATCTCTTATAGACAGCATTTATATATAGGTATTTTTTTAACCCATCCAGCCAGTCTTTTGATTAGAACATTTAATCGATTTATATCAGGTAATTATTCATATGCATGCTTAGTCATGTCCAACTCTTTGCAACCGCATGGACTGCAGCCTGCCAGGCTCCTCTGTCCATGGGGATTCTCCAGGCAAGTAGAATGGAGCGGGTTGCCGTGCCCTCCTCCCAGGGGATCTTCCCAACCCACTGATTGAACTCAGGTCTCCTGTATTGCAGACAGATTCTTTACTGTCTGAGCCACCAAGGACGCCATATATATGTTCCTATTACCATTTTCTTAATTGTTTTGGGTCTGTTTTTGTAGGTCTTTTTCTTCTCTTATGTTTCCCACCTAGAGAAGTTCCTTCAATATTTGTTGTAAGGCTGTTTTGGTGGTATTGCATTCTTTTAAGCTCTTGCTTCTCTTTAAAGCTTCTAATTTCTCCATCGAATCTGAATGAGATACTTGCTGGGTAGAGTAATCTAGGTTGTAGGTTTTTCCCTTTCATCTTCTTCAAATATATTCTGCCACTCCCTAAGGCCTGCAGAGTTTCTGCTGAAAAATCAGTTGATAACCTTATGGGGGTTCGCTTGTATGTTATTTTTTGCTTTTAATTTGCTGCTTTTAATATTTTTCCTTTGAATATAATTTTTGTTAGTTTGATTAGTATGTGTCTTGGCATATTTCTCCTTGAGTTTGAGACTCTCTATGCTTCCTGTACTTAGTGGCTGCTTTTAAGCTAACTAAGGTGTTTGTTTACTCTTTTGATAAGGTTTCTAAAAAGCTATACCTTTTTAGATTAACATTTAAAAATACATTAAAAGTTATAACTTTTTGGTAATTTTTAAAGTTGAACTAACATTTTTTTCTTGGACAACCAGCTATCACCAGCCTTGTTAGGCTTGTCACCTCTACTTATATGTTTTTTTATTTTGCTACAAAGATGAGTTTGTCCTACAAACTGTTCATAAGGAGCTTTTCTGGTTTCCGGGTATATAACTTAAGTTCTCTTCGTTAAATGTTTAGTTAAATCATTATACAAAAGGTAAAAGGGGTAAACTTTGCTTTTTATTACTTTTAACGCTTCTTTCCTCATTCCTTTACAGTACTTTCTCTATAGAGCTAAAGGTTGTTTTAATTTTCTATCTCCTATACTTTAAATGTTAAGTAAATTATTAATTTGCTTGTGGTAGTAAAATTTAAGGATGATTTTGTCTAGTTTTCCTTCAAAGCGTTCATAGATTATGAAATATCCTAGGCGTAAACTAAGTGCTTTTATTTAAGCTATGCCTTGATTTATCCAAGCCCACTTTCCAGTGTGCTTACCTTTACCACTTGTCTCCTCTCATACAGTTAGTGCTTGTTAATACTGGACTGAGCCTAGAAGTTGGCTTGCCAATATAGGGTTGCCAGATACCATATAGCATATGTCAAATTAAATTTGAACTCCATATAAAAATAGGCAATCTTTAGTATAAATATGCCCCAAATATTACATGGGGCATACTTACACTAAAAAAAAAAAAAATCACTATCTGAAATTAAAACTATCCAAGCATTCTGTGTTTTAATATGCTAAGCCAGGCTAGAGGTAGAGGCCAGACAATGGAAGAGGAGCAGCCAGTGAGGTTGGAGGAAAGCCAAGAAGGTGTTAGGTCCCAGAGGCTAACTGAAGGAGGAGTAACCAACTGTTAAAAATCAATAAGAAAATGTCATTTAAAACAATGCTTTGAGAAATTCACCTGTTACTGGAAGAGATGGGGACCAAATGATCCCCTACTCAAATTAATTCAACCCAAAAAAGCATCTTTCTTTTCTTCTTTACATATAAGGGTTCCAAGTAAGTTTTCATTGCAACAAAAAACTTTGCAGCTGAACAATAAGTTTGAAAACTAATGAGCAAAGGAAATCATGCCATTGGAAACAAATCAAACTCCCTGGGGTGAATTTAACAGACACAGGGAAAGGAAACCATAATTATTTGCTTTATTCCATAATTTATATTCTTTATTTTCAGTTTCCAGCTTATCATTGAAGGGTGCATAAAACAAATGAGTTTCGAACTAAATCAAATGAGAGCAAATGGAAATACTGCATCTAATAAGAACAGTGCAGCAATGGATGCAGAGATTG
The DNA here is from genome assembly GCF_019923935.1 of Bubalus bubalis. NCBI lineage: Eukaryota > Metazoa > Chordata > Mammalia > Artiodactyla > Bovidae > Bubalus > Bubalus bubalis. The sequence goes on from NC_059167.1 coordinate 47,607,948, forward strand.
TATTAAGGCCTCTCATGGACTTCTTGGACAAAACGTAAGTATTCTACTCAATTTTCTCTTTATTCACTGCCCTAAGTTCGCAAATATGCATTTGAGGGGGGAAAAATAGTTTTCCTCTATGTAGGACAGTTTTAAAGGGCTTCTACAGAAATAGATCAATTCATTTTAAAAAATCAAAACTCTTATTTCATTACTAGATGGGAAATAGAAGGAATGACTATGTACAGAAAAGGAAAAATGGAAAGGAAATAAGTATTGGTAACTAAGGAGGTTGTTATTCTGAGGCACCTCAGAGATTAGGATTTCCATGCTTCTCAGATAACATTTGGACATGGAGATAGAAGTGAGTCCAGAATATCCAAGTTCATGTTGGAAACCTGCTGAAGAAGATCATAGCACAAATATGACTAGAATCAATTCAGCCCAGAGACAAGTAGGTTGCTGCCTTGTCCCACCTTCAGCAACTATTTACTTAGTGTCCATTTGCATCAAACTCTATAATCTAGACACTGGACAGCGATGATGGAGAGTCAAAGTGCTTGACTCCATGGAGATTTCAATTCAGTAGTGATGGGAATGGGTGGGAAAGGAGGCTTCATGACCAACTAAGATAGTGTTCTTAACTAAAAAGGTTGGCTTGTTTCCCTTTCTATTTGGTCCCTTCCTCTTAGAAGTTCTAATTCTGTAAGTTTGGAGTAGGCACCTATATTTTCAAATGTGTCCAAAATTGGAAACCATTGATCCAAAACAACAAGGGGTATGATTTCTTCAACGGTGATACTTGAAACCAGAACTGAAAGTAGAAAAGGAGAAAATAATTTTGAAAGCCTACCAAGGGACCAGCGTAATATCTACTACTTTACATATATTACCTCATTTAATATTGTTGTGACAAATTAATTAATACCAATGACAGCAAGATAAATAAGAAGGATACATTACCTTTTGTTGAAGATAAGAACAGCAAAGAAGGAATTAGTGAGAACCTTCTCTATATATTAATAACTTCTTCTTTAATTTCATTTCCCTTTGCTTATAACCTTACTGCATAAGTAAGGCTAATGTTCTTATCACTTTAATTTTAGTATTTGTTAGAAAAAGTCTTATTTTCTGTTTGCTATGAAGAAATGTATAGAAGAGAGGTGAATAGGTAATTAGGTAGCTTAGCGAGAAATAGGTAGGCAGGTGGTGTAGAAGAAAGGAGGGAGAGGAGAGGATGAAAGAGAAAAAGGCTTCTTCATATCTTTAGGTTCTTAATAGACACTTTTACTCTTATCACCTAATTTCCTAACAACCGCTTGAAATTTTTGTCATGACTCTTCTCTATGGATGAGACAACTGATTCACAGAAACGACCATTTAGTTGTGACTGTGATGGTGAGTGGAGAGCAGGCTAAAGCAATCCTGAGCCTCTTAAAACTCCTACGAGAATGCCTTCTGTTTAGAGATTTCCAGTCAGCAGTTTAGAGGTACATCATTTATCACGCAGAACTTTTTATTTTTGCATATGCTGTAACCAAGAGTTGGGAAACATACAGAAAGTTTTAAATTATCCTAGTACTGTTACCTACTAGGGCTTCCTAGGTGCTGTAGTGGTAAAGAATATGCCTGTCAATACAGGAGACACAGGAGTGGCAGCTTTGATCCCTCAGTAGGGAAGATCCCCTGGAGAAGGAAATGGCAACCCACTCCAGTATTCTGCTACTTAAGGGACTCTGACTCCATTTCAGCATCCATAAAACAGAGCTAATACATAAACTACGTTGGCCCTTCTTTTCAATATATTTCAATTATTGTTTTAGTCAGTCTTAAAATAGTCTCTTCTATATCTAGTTATACTTTATTATATCATTATATGTAACTTCCTCACATTCTTAGTAGAAAGAGACTATAAAAATAGAAAAACATCAGTGAACTTTAAAAATCTGTAAGATTTTAAAATTTGAGGAAGAGCTAGGCATGGAGAGCTTGGAAATTTGGGGGCTAATACAGAATGTATAACCATAAATCTACTTATTAGGGGACCTTTTAAAAGGTCAGATATCAATTCTGTTCTCAAGGAACTAACAGTTTAGAAAGAAAAAAAGAAAAGTATAGCAGACAAATGCAATAAGGGATAATACAGTAGTCTCCTATTCGAATGATCAGCAGAAATATCATTTGTGTTAGGTCTTCTTTAAACGCAGATAGGATTTGGGTATATGAAAATGGGAGATGGGAATTCCAGGGGGAGGGAGAAACAGCTGGGTACCTTTTTATAAAAATATGGTCAACTGTATGGCAAGATATCTCTCTTGTCAGCAAGTATATATAACATTTGAAAATTGTCTGGTTAATTGGTTTTGGGATCAGTCAAAATAGACAGTTCAGGTTCCAAAATGTATGTGTTCAGCTTACATTACCAAGTTGGTTAACTCTGACTAAATTAAGGAAGCAATTGCTAGATTTCCCCTCTATTTTTTGTTATTTAAAATGAATGATTAAGGCCAAAAGTCTTCAAGGTGGTTTTGAGATGATCCCCTTAAAAGCTGTGTTATATTATAAATGTACAGGCTCTCTTTGTGTAGCCTCCCTAAATATTATACAACACTGTATTTCTTTATGCTTCATTTTCCCCACCAAGACCTCACTACTCTATAAAACAAGCTATAAAGGCCATTTCCAGCTAATAGAAATCCCATGCAGAGCTGCAAACATATCAACAATTTTATTCCTATTGGTTCAAGTCCAGTTTAAACAGAGTTAGATAGCATACCAAGTACATGAGCTGACCATAAAAACAAGATCAGTTTTTAAACTCAGACCTTTAGGAAATGGAAATGACACAGCTGTTGCAAAATTGGCAGATTTGTTGTTTCTCAAATCATCCAAAGAATTTCTCTGAGGATAGGTTCTGTTATTTTTTCATGACATATCATCTGGTTTCTACCCCATGTCCATATAGTGAATATCCATCTACTAGCAAGCTAGAACTACCACCTTTGAACAATGGGTTCCAAACTTGGGCTACAGAGTTCCACAGCTATGCCTCAGGGCCCCCCAGCTCTCCCCTTCTTCCAGGGTAGGTCACTTTCATGTATCTTTATATACTAGGTTATACACAAAGCAGTGTTAGGAGAGATACTTCTATGTGAAAATGAAAATCTCTTCCTTTGCTTGTCAAACATCAGTTCAGTTCAGTTCAGTCACTCAGTCGTGTCCGACTCTTTGCGACCCCATGAATCGCAGCACGCCAGGCCTCCCTGTCCATCACTGTCTCCCGGAGTTCACTCAAACTCACGTCCATCGAGTCGGTGATGCCATCCAGCCATCTCATCCTCTGTCGTCTCCTTCTCCTCCTGCCCCCAATCCCTCCCAGCATCAGTCTTTTCCAATGAGTCAACTCTTCTCATGAGGTGGCCAAAGTATTGGAGTTTCAGCTTTAGCATCAGTCCTTCCAATGAACACCCAGGACTGATCTCCTTTAGAATGGACTGGTTGGATCTCCTTGTAGTCCAAGGGACTCTCAAGAGTCTTCTCCAACACCACAGTTCAAAAGCATCAATTCTTCAGTGCTCAGCTTTCTTCACCGTACAACTTTCACATCCATACATGACAACTGGAAAAACCATAGCCTTGACTAGACAGACCTTTGTTGGCAAAGTATTGTCTCTGCTTTTGAATATGCTGTCTAGGTTGGACATAACTTTCCTTCCAAGGAGTAAGCGTCTTTTAATTTCATGGCTGCAATCATCATCTGCAGTGATTTTGGAGCCGAAAAAAATAAAGTCTGACACTGTTTCCACTGTTTCCCCATCTATTTCCCATGAAGTGATGGGACCAGATGCCATGAGTTTAGTTTTCTGAATGTTGAACTTTAAGCCAACTTTTTCACTCTCCTCTTTCACTCTCAAACATCACATGCCTTTAAATATTAACTCCTTAAGTGTTAGTATTAATTATATATTTAAATATTTAAAGATCCCAGTTTGTAATTTCTGCATACAGCCATTCAGAGTACTTAGTAGCACTATAGAAAGTTCATTAGGCTACCCTGAAATATATGATCCAACTTTGGCACTCTGTACAGCAGGCTTGATAAACTTTTATTAAAAGAGTCTCAGAGTTCAGTGTCAAGTTATGAAAGTTATGGTACTTTCCATAAATCTTTGTGCAGCACTGTGCCTTCAGATACTGCTGGGCCTTCATGCACAAGTACATTTACCAAGGGTAGCATGGGGTGTTGGACAACCTACTGAATCTCAGCCCTCACTCACTAGCTTCACTTCCTTAGATGAGTCCCTCCAACCTCTCTGAGCTGGGGTTTGATTTCTGAAATGGATATACTAATCCCAGAAATATCTGCAGAAGAGGTTTCTAAACTAAAGTGTTATATAAATGCTCAATGACGTTACCATCATTATCTCACCGTGAGAAGAATTGGTAAATACTTTAAGCCTATCAGTTGGTGAATTGGGAATCTAGAAAATCTGAACTCAGAGAACAAATTTGTGTTTGTTGGGAATAAGTAAAGTCTAAGGATACAAACTTCCAGTAAGGTAAGTCCTGAGGATGTAATAGATAGCATATATATATATAGTATAATATTTATAGGAAACTATACTGTATCATGGAGAAGGCAATGGCAATCCACTCCAGTACTCTTGCCTGGCAAATCCCATGGACGGAGGAGCCTGGTGGGCTGCAGTCCATGGGGTCGCTAGGAGTCGGACACGACTGAGTGACTTCACTTTCACTTTTCACTTTCATGCTTTGGAGAAGGCAATGGCAACCCAGTCCAGTGTTCTTGCCTGGAGAATCCCAGGGACGAGGGAGCCTGGTGGGCTGCCGTCTCTGGGGTCGCACAGAGTTGGAAACGGATGAAGCGACTTAGCAGCAGCAGCAGCATACTGGATCATGTATTTGAAAATTGCTAAGGGTAGATGTTAAAAGTTCTTACTATAAGCCAAACAATATAACTCGGTGAGGTGATAGATGTTAGCTAAACTTACTGTAGTGATCATTTCACAATATGTACATTTATCAAATGATTGTCTTGTGCTCCTTAAACTTACATGATGTTATATATCAATATCTCAAGAAAATTGGAAAAAAAATAGTGGTAAATTTTGCTTTTGAGTGAATCATATGCAGGTTTTCCATGTCATTGTGCAGATCCAATGCCAGTTAGTGATGAAAATGTGTTTCTTTGGTATTTGGCCTGTACCATGAACATGGGGCATGTAACCCTGGAATGCAGGAAAAAAATCATGTACTTTGGGAGACTTGATGTCAATTTGGGAAGCAATTTAAGGAAAGAAATACTCTGAATTCATTTTCTACAAAACAATGAATTATACAAAATATGAAACAGATTTTTTACATTATGTATTTTGTTTTCAGTAAATGAAATTTAGCATCTGAAAATTATAAAGGCCTATTCAGGTATCTGAATCTCAGCCCTGAAAAATGTGAATGTGTGATCAGTAAAATAAGGTGATACCTCAATGAGAAACTCCTAAGCAATTATGTATTTTATTTCAGATTAAGTCTCTCAGCAAAGATCTGTGAGAGAACAGTCCTGAAGCGAGTATTGAAAGAGTTGTGGAAGCTAGTTCTTAACAAAATAGAAAAACAAATTGTTCTCCCTCCTCTGACAGATCAAACAGTAAGTATTCAAACTCATGTTTGATTATACTTCCAATAACCCATCTAATTGGTTTTTGTTTCAATGAATGGTTTTGATCCAGATGAAATAGTAATTAAATTCATTTTGGGGGAAAAGGGTTTGATATACAATGGCTTAGCAAGGGTCCTTCCAATGACATTTCCTTATATGAATCAGTTTTATTTTCCGTTATGGCTTATTACAGGATGTTGAATATAGTTTCCCTGTCTTATACAACAGGACCTTGTTGTTTATCGATTCTATATATAGTAGTTTGTATCTGCTAGTCTCAAATTCTCAGTCCAACTCTCCACCACCCCCACTACAAATCATTTTTAAATAGTGGAAATAGTAGTCAAACTTCACACTTGCTTGATATTTCAAACTTTCTCTCTCTTAAAAAAATGTATCAAAGCCTAACTTATGGGGCTATCTCATCTACACAAATCATTTTTTATTTAATTTTATTATGAAACCTCACCCCAGAGGAACAGATATATGCTAGAATATGCTTGCAGTGTTTCTTCCTGCAATTTTACAGTTTAAGAAGATAAATCTAACCCTGCTATCTGGAATCTTTTTTTAACCTTTTGCTTTTATCAATCACCTTCACACTTGGACATAAATATAGGTGATATCTTTTAGTGGATTTGATGGACATGATTGTATCAGACACAATGAAATAAAAAGGAACTAGAAAGATCAATGACAGCAAAGTCAGACAGTGATCAACTGCATATACCAGCTAACTCAGTTCACATATCCTGAGCCAAGCAAAGAAAGAAATAACCCTAACAAGCACTTGCTATGGTGACTGAGAAAGACAAGTTGATATAATGAGTAATTATAAACTAATATATTGACACCATTAATCATGCACATTCAGTGAAATTTAGCCAGTGAAATTATATAGAAAATATTTTCTTGCAAATTGTTCCAAGGTGCAAAGATTCATATGTTTGTTGATTTACCACCAGACAATGAGTGTTAAATATAAATGACTCTGAGTTTTACTTCATGCCGTAAGTATGTGGTATAATCATAGCCTACACATATGGGTAGCCAAATCACACTTAGAAACATACACACTTACGTCTTATTCTCCTATAATACATAATGTATTTCTTTAACATCAGCTAGCTTTCACTTAATTGGCCAATAGGGGAGGCTGTCAGGGCAACCTGCAAGTTGGGTTGCTTTACTTACACACTTTATTTACATTCTAGGCTACTAATGAGTATCCTTGTAGTGCTTCCAGTGTTTATTCTGATGTTTTTTCAGGTTTCCCCAGGGCCTTGAGGTGCTAGGGAAAAACCTCTGGCTGAGGAAGGAGTTAAGAAGGCAGGGCTCTGACAGTTTGGATGGCATGTCAGGAGGACCAGCTCTACCTTCAGCTCTGGATCTTGAAATTTTGTGTAATTTATTTTAAGGGGTAGGGAGGGGAGGGAAGGAGTTGCCTCTGCTACAAATAAATAAATAAAAGGTAAGCTCACTGATGTAATCCACATTGTACACTAAACTGGCTGCCAGAGCAGTAACTCAGTGAAACTTCCAGAAGTGGGATGCTTATGAGGACAGTTGTATTGCCAGATACAACCCTAGACATCTGCTAGGTATCCAGATCCAATTTGTAAAGTAGACCAATTTAGGCCATATAAAATAAAAGTCACAAGTCACAAACATAATCAGTAAAATAGAGAACACTGTCTATTGACTACATTTCGACTTTGTTACTGAAGATCTTACAAGTTGTCTCTCTCCTTTTCTGTGTGTGTGTTCCTAGGGACCCCAGATGATTTTCATCGCAGCTAAAGATCTGGGACAACTCTCCAAACTGAAGGTAATAAGAATATGTCTGTGAAAGGTAGTGTACTGACTACAGTTCTGTGAGAAACCAACCTCCTATTAGTAGTGATATCCAATACAGAAGGACTGAGGATGTGTGTCTGAGATCTCACAATCTGTTTTAAGAAATTAGAGTAAAATGGAGGGACTGAATTGTGCTTTCTTCTTCTCCCCACATCCTATATTTTTTTTTATTTTCCAATTCGTAGGGAAGCTGGGAATTTTTGACTGTGTTGAAGCATTCAGGATTACTGTTTTGAAATAAATTAGCATATTTTCATTTTTATAGTGAATTGGCTTTGTATGAAGAAAGGCAAAGAGTGCTCCACAGAAACCCAGTAAAGTCTAGAGAACTCTTCAGGCAAGAAACCTAATGCAGGAAGATAAACTTATCAAAGCAGACATTGAGCTTGTCAAGATAATCAACCCCATTATAACAAGGATTTACTATATAAACAATCCTACCCTTTATTATTGCTTGAGAGTCACAGGACTTTGCAGTTGCTTAGGGAACCTCAGATTTTTTTTTCCCTCTAGAGTAGAAATTTGACTGGTTAAAATACATATTGTTGTTCTGTAACGGACTTTTTGCACTTAGCACAATGTCCTGCAGTTTCATCAGTGTTGTCGCATATAACAAGAGTTCCTTCCTTTTAGAGGCTGAATAAGATTGTATTTGTAAGTACATACCACTTTTTATTATACATTCATTTATCCATGGACCACATATAGGCCAAACTTGTACCTGTAGTTGAAATATATGTTCTTGTTCTATTTCTACCTGTGAGAATATGGTGTAGCATGGGAGTAGGTTCCAGATACTGACCACATTCTACCTCAGCTGCTTCCAAATATGTGACACTGGCCAAAGTACTGAACATGTCTAATTTTCAGATTTGCCATTTGTAAAGTCAAGACAGTGTTAACCCTTGGCTCATAGGATTGTTGTGATGATAACGTATTCATTATCTTTGCATGGTAACTGCAAAGAGTATGCCTCTTTACACTCACAGAGGGCATTCTCTTGTCTCTTCCCCAGGCTGGCAGCTCAGGGTTACATATCATCGGGGCTGTTTTGTGTGTACACAACAGGGGAAAGATCATCCACGTGACTGCACATTTGCTTACTGAGTTGAAATAGATGCCCATTAATGGCAGTACCTTGTTATATCACCTACTTTGTCCCCTTCATCAGAAGAAAAGTTAAAAGCCAGAACCATCACATGAGATTGTTTCTCACAAGTATTCAGTGCTGTTGGTGGTTCAGAGGGAAAGTAGAAGGTAGATGCCATTGTCAAACTATTGTTTTGGATCTTGGATCTCTATCATTTTCTTGATCCCTCTTATTACCTCCCTGAGATTTCTATCCCCTCTTTTGAAAAATGGATTTATACAGCATTTAACTTTCTCATAGAAAACCTGGAAAAGTGAAACATCACAGTCCCTTATTACAAAAGAAATGGCCTTGGCAGTGTGTGTAGATCTGTGTGACATCAGGAAACAGATATTGCATCCCCTCCAGCTTCAGCTTCCTGAGTTGAATGCTTTATCAGCTATAACTGTTTCAGTTTCAAGTGATGGAAAGCCAGACTAACAAAAGCAAGGAAGGAATTTATAGCTCCATGAAATTTTACAGTTCTGGGCTAACTCTGGTTTCCATCACTGCTTGATTAGGAAGTCAAACAATGTTACAGAAGCCAGTTACTCTTTCAACTTTGTTCTTCCCTTGTTTGACTTACTGCCTTAACAATCCTCCTTTCCTGTTTGGAGGACAGTTCTCTGCTTATATCTAACATTTTTGAACTTGAAATTTTATAGAAAAGAACACCCACCTTGATTCAGGAAATTCTAGCAAAGTCCACAGGCACATCATCAGTGCTAATGCAATATTATCACCATTCCCAAGCCAACCACTGTGGCCTGGGGGATGACATACGCCACTGGGCTTAGTTCACATTCCCACACCTGAGCTGAGGGGTGCTGCCAACCCTGTTCAAATCTTATGAACACTAAGTGCGAGAGAGACTGGATCCTCGGTGGGCATATGTATGCTCCCTGGGAAAAATCAGAGTCTGCAGAAACCACAGCACTTATATCCCTTTAGTGGCCTCAAAATTTCTTCAATTCAGTGAATTCTCTTGATTATAATAAACTAAAAGCATATTATGAATAAAATGTCCTAAAAGCATTAATTCATTAAGACTGAAATAATCCGAAGGACTAAAAATAGAATCCTGTTGTTCATAGGTGATAGAAAAACAACTTAGTTTTAAAACATATTTTTTCTATTATTGTTCCTGGAGTTTTTAAAGTTATTGGTCCATTTAGTTATTATTATTTGAATTACTGAGCAATAAGTCTTCTATATTGTTATGTAAAAGATTAAGATTGTAGCCAAAATATAGAACTACCATTTTTTAATTGAAGTATAGTTGATTTACTATGTTGTGCTAATTTCTGCTGTATAGTAAAATGATTCAGTTTTACATATATATATATATACACTGTTTTTAAAATTCTTCACCATTAGTGTTTACCAGAAGATATTGAATAGATTTACTTGTGATATATAGTAGGACCTTATTGTTTATCCATTCTATATATAATGGTTTGAATGTGCTAACCCCAAACTCTCAATCCATCTTTCCTCTACCCACTTCCCCCTTGACAACCACAAGTCTGTTCTCTGTGCCTGTGAGTCTGTTTCTTTTGTAGATAGGTTCATTTATGCCATATTTTAAATTCTACATATAAGTGACATGTCATGGTCTTTGTCTTTCAGATTATTTCACTTAGTAGATAATATCTAAGTTTATCCATGTTGCTGCATTATGTACATGTACTACATCTTTTTAAAATTAAAAAAATTATACTGGAATATAGTTGATTTACAATGTTGTGTTAGTTTCAGGTGTACAGCAAAGTCATTCAGTTATACATATATCCATTATTTTTCAAATTCTTTTCCCATTTAGATTATTGAGTAGAGTTACCTGTGCTATATGGTAGGTCCCTATCAATTATCTTACTAATGTGTATATGAGAATCCCAGATTCAGTTTATCCATCCCTGTCATCTTTCCCCTTTGCTAACCATAAAAGTCTGTTTCTTCTGCCCATTTTTCAATTGGGTGGTTTGGGATTTTTTGTTGTTGAGTTGTATGAGCTGTTTGTATATTTTCGAAATTAAACTCTTCCCCGTTGCATCACTTGCAAATATTTTCTCCCATTCTGTAGGCTTTTTGTCAAACCTTGTACATTTGATTAGGCCCCATTTGTTGATTTTTGCTTTCATTTCTATTACCTCGGGAGAATGACCTAAGAAAACATTGGTCCAGTTTGTCAAAGAATATTGGCTATGTTCTCTTCTAGGCAGAACTGCAAATTTTATAAAACGGTTTTCCCATATTTTACTAGAATGTTGCTTCCAATGTTTTGTTTTCATTTCAAATCCTGGGTCTTTTCATTTTTTCATGTATTAGTTTGAAAGCAGATTGGATCCACAGGTAAAGTGTCATTTGAAATAATAGTATTAATGAGTAAATTCAGCAATCCTGTACAGAAATATTAACAAATGACTACCTTACTTAAAAGAACACAGAATCAAGGAACATAGAACCACGAAGGAAACTAATTTCTTTTCTGCTGTGACTATGATTTAGAATTAATTAGTTAAGCAGAATTTATTCAGATTTTTATATATTCTATATTACTTCATCCTCTGGAACTTTATAATGTAAGTATGCCCAACTTATTACTATTTTATGGGATCAGATTTATCTGGCATAACGTTTTTATGGACAGGCAATACAATATCAAAACCAGTTAGTAAAAATACATCTGGGACAATGAATTTCCTGCAAGCAAGCAGTAACACATTGACAGCCTTTTTCAGAGACTACCTTATTTGAATAAGTTGTTAATCATTTCTTATAAGAATTGTATTTTTCTGTAGTACCATTTATTATTTATTAGCATCTATTAAAAAATGTGACCACACCAAAAAGCCAGTCAAGATTGACAGAGCCAGAGAGATTTATTTACTTGCCTTCAAGCATTTCTCTCTATAATTTGGCAAAAATTTCCCATTATTCTTTGAGTCTCAATAGGTATTTAATATCTTTATTTTTAAAATATTAAATGGACTCATATGTTTGTGGTGAAATCCACACATCAGAGAAAGATTCAGTGAGATGCAGAAGTATAAACTGTGAATCTAGCATTATACCAAGTTTTGAACAATATTCAAGGGCATGTGATTCCATTCCAGCATATGGAATCATTTAAGATATTCTGAAGAAGTACAACTCAGTTACCAAAAACAGTGAGTGCCTAGCAGGTGATAATTGCCAAGACAGGCACTAAAAGTCGCAGAAGTGAGCAAAACATAGGGATTATCTTCAGAAAGTCATGGCACCTGCTAAATGACAGAGTAACATAAGGACTGGAATAGAAAGATGAGCCACTGGGTGTGACTGTACAATTTGTACGTTTCACAAAGTATCCCACAAAGGAAGTGAATGACAGCTGAATTGGGGTCCATGATCCACTTGCTGTGCCCCATAGAAAAAGAGGTACTTTTTATTGCTGAACAGACACTGATCCCTTGACCAAGCCATGCATTCTCAGAGCTATGTCCACCCATATTGACTTTCCTTCTGATTCACAGAGACACACTTATCTAAGTTAGAAATTAAGCTCCAGAGGACAAAAGTCTTTCTTTTATGAAACAATATATCTCAGTCACCTAGAACAGTACTGGCACATAGTAAGCACTCAGGAAATATTTGTTGAATGCTGTTGACTAGAATAGTGGATGCCCTGGGCAGATGGTTAGTAATTTAAAAATTTTTCTCCAGACAAGTTTTTCTTATTGTTGTCCTCAACTTTCTACCATCATTTCCCTAAATAACTTTAGATGAAGACAGAGTTCATAGTGAACAATGAGGAAAATTCATTATTATGGAAATCAGTTCTAAAATATTGATAACTGAATTTAAAATATTAAAAACCTCCAGAACTGAATTCAGTTAATTCTTTGGGAATTTTCCTGTTAATGACTGAGCATTAAGGGGATCCTAGAAAGTGAGTAAAGTGAAAGCATTAAACTTAGAGTAGATTTTATCAGTAATAATTGAATGAGGCTAAAATTTACCTCTTAAGTCCTTTCCAAGGTTGACCTTCTTCAATATGACAGAACAGAAAGCAGAGATTAATGTGGAAAAACTTGGACACACATTTTCCGGGATTATCTCCCCCCCCCCCCATAACATTAGTTTGCAGGTGAAAAATAAAGCCATATATGAATCAAAGCACTGCTTTTTAAGTTAACGTGTAGTATTTCTTCTTTGGGCAAAATGAATTTTTATTAAATATCTGACGAAATTGTCATTATCATCATCATCTAAATGTGTTCATATGAAAAAGTTATCTCAAATGGGAAATATCTGTATACAAGGATTATACAAATTTTGTTTGAAAACAGTTTTTAAACAAATGAACTGGTAATTTTATAAGAAATTGTTCACCTGTTTTCCAGGAGCACATGACTCGAGAGGATGCCAAGGGTCTGACACCAAGACAGTGTGGTATAATGGAGGTGGTCCTGGCTACCATCAAGGTAAGATTATAGAGTCCCTGGATATGTACCCTCAGAGAAGTGTACCCCCGATGCATGTCTGTAGAGCTGCACATCCATAGACATGGTAGACAGTTGTATACAGACATTCTGGGAGTGTGTCAGACTTAGCCCATACTATGTCATTATTATATCCATATTACTTTACCCTTAGAGTTGCTTTCTTTGTATACCTTTATAAAATGGGTAATAAATCTATGTTGTAACAGATGTTTTCAAAGAAAGACAGGTACCTCCAAAGTCCAGTTAAATATCAATAGACGCTTCAGGGGACTTAGAGTTAATGGAATTTCTGTTTGTGTTTTCAATGCTTGTTGAAATTGTTTTGGAAAATCAATTTTCTCTTCTCTCTTAGTAAAGATAATAATTTAGTTTTCTGCTGAAAACCCAAAGGCATTGCATTGTGTGCATCAATGTTTCATAGCTAAAGTTTGGCCTAAAAGTTATTGTAGTGTGGGTTAAATATAGGTAGATCTCAAAACATAACGTCAGAATTGTTTTCATATGATCCCTTACAGATGTATATACATACATTTTATATTTATATGTGAAAGTTTATTAAAAAGTGAAATATTAATCCATCTTCTAAATTTGGACTGTGTCCAATGTCTGAATGCTTCACAGGAGGAAGCACCTTTTATCAAGGAAGTGTAAGGAGTGTAGCAGAGACCTGTGAGCTACCAGAAGCCATTTTCCAAGCACAGAATAATCTCACTGGATAGAAACAGATATTACAACAGAAGTCATTAAAACAGAGTTCTATATGACACCCCACAGAGCTATTACCTCATGATTTTTGCAGTTTCAGCGTTTAATAAGAGAACATCTTTTGCTGCTTCAGTGGCAAAAACTGCAAAATAAAAGTTGTGAGGTGACAGAGATGGAGTTTCTAAAGATGTATCCAGAGTATGGGCTGGAAGTATATAAATATTGTGCAAAATCATTTTTAAAAATGGAAAACATGAAAGAAAGGAAAAATACAAAACCAGCTCTTTTTAAGAATAATTTTCAAAAATATGTGTAAGAAATGACTGGAATTATACCAGCACTCATGGCTACAGAGGAAAGTGCTAGTAGAAAAAAATAACTCTGGGGCACACACTAAACATGTAAAAAAATATGGTTATAGAATCAGAATTCAGCCCTTAATAGATTTTATTAGGTCAATGTATGACTCTAAGAGAACAAGAAAAATGTGTTCTGTGAAAATAGATAATGGCCTTCATTGTACTGACAGACCTGGCCCATGTCCCCTAACTCCAACTTTTCTCTAGTTCTTCTTGATGGGGACAGATGACCACCTCCTACAAGACTAGTTCTGCCCAAACAAATCCCTCTGGTCTACATGTTGACATCTCAACTATACTGTCTTCCTGCCCAGGTCATTGGTGATAATACTTTAGTTCAGCCTCAGTGACCAGACACTTGCCTTGCCCTTTTAAAAAAAGACTACTGCCTGGTATCTTGGAGAAGGAAATGGCAACCCACTCCAGAGTTCTTGCCTGGAGAATCCCAGGGACGGGGGAGCCTGGTGGGCTGCCGTCTATGGGGTTGCACAGAGTCGGACACAACTGAAGTGACTTAGCAGCAGCAGCCTGGTATCTAAGATCCAGTAAGTGTGTCCATGTCATCATCTTGTTTCCCAGGACTGGAGTGTGACCTTAGTCCTTCAGAACCTCAGAACCTGAGGTCAGGTCTTCAGTCTCACTACTTCCCAACTTCCTCTGGGGTCTCCATACTACACCCACTTTACCTGCTTTGAGAGCCTTTTATTACTGTCCTCTGCCCCTCTGCCAAGAAGGAGAGTCACCTAATATTTCTTCCAATGGCCCTGAAGACAGTTTGCCAAAGCTGGGCTCCCTTTTATCTTTTCTGATTCTGAGATTTACCCTGATTATACTACAAGGCACTGCTTCTAATGGTGACTACAAAGGAATTCAAGAGAAAGAGGAATACTACTTAAAAGAATTGTAGTCTAGAGCTAGTGATTCAGTATCTGCTGGGGGCTCAGCAAAGGGAATACTGTCAGGTGGAGACTTCCTGGGAAAGACGTTCTTATACTGAAGGAGTAGACACTATCCGGGCTAATTCCCAAAGGCTGCCAACAACATGATCCTTAATTCTTCTTTAAGTGAATTTAAGCAAATAAGCTGAACATGAGAAAGTTAAATTGAAGGAAGAGGATGCTATGGAGTTTGTAGACAGTAGCTGAAATAGTATTGTGCATTCTTTCAGTCATCTTTCACATACATACATCCTCTCACCTGATCCTTAGAAACATCCTGGGTGTTAGGTACACCAAGAATGATCATTCACATTTTACAGATGAAAAAGCAGATTTAAATTGTTTGCCTAAGTCCAGAGTCACTTGTAATTGGCAGAGTTGAGAAAAGATCCAAACTCTAAAATCAGTGCCCTTGCTTCTACATCTTATTTCACTAAATGTTAACAAGGTGTAGGAAAAGGCAGCAAGCCAAAATGGGTAATATCCCTACAGATAGATTAGTTCTTTCTAAATTAAAATACCATGTTTCAGTTATTTAGATTATTTTCTAATGATTTAAAATAATATGAACTCATTCAACCTCTACACAGGTACTGATGAAAATATTAACTTAAATACTAATGACTGGGTTATTTTGGCATACCAGTCACAGGTAGTTTCAACTATAAGTCAAAAGTATAGGACATGGCACAAGAAATAGTTACCATGAGCTGCTGCAGCTAGCATGGTTGGCCTTGGAGGCGTTACATTTACCTGCCAACACTGAGCCAAGTCAACAGCTCTGAAACAGCCAACAGCTTAATCAGCATGTGCAAGATGCTGCAGAGGCCAGTGCAGAAACCCTACTTAAAGCTGAGCTTTGGAGTCTCAAACTCATATCTCAGGAAGATTCAGGACTTACAAGAGAGTCCCTGAAATGTGGGTTTCTTTCCAAGAAAAAAAGAAGAGCTTTTTCCGCCAGCATGTACTCGTGACTGTATCATGAATCTCAAGACTTAATTTTTTTTTTTAACTTTGAACCATGCTCTAGTTATTTTCTGATGAAGTTCAAAAAACATAGGGGAAGAAAACTGGCTGGTTGTATTTTTTCCAATGTTCTAAATTACCCTGGAACACTTGTATGTGGCAAATGTCTGACATCATGCCATGGAACACAGAGGTTTCACTAAAAATAATGGAAACAACCTAAATGTCCTCAGCAGAGGAAAGGATAAAGAAGATTTAGTACAAATATATAATTACTCTCATAAAATCATAAAAGGAACAAAATTGGGTCATTTGTAGAGATGTAGATGGACCTGGAGACTATCACACAGAGTGAAATACGTCACTAAGAGAAAAATAAGTACCATGTATTAACACAAATGTATGGAATCTGAAAAAATCAGCAGAGACACAGAGGTAGAGAATAAACATATGGATACCAAGTGAGAAAGAGAGGGTGGGATGAATTAGGAGATTGGGATTGACATATATATATATATATATATACACACACACACATTTACACTATTGATAACACATGCAAAATAGATAACTGAAAACCTACTAAATAGCACAGGGAATTCTACTCAGTGCTATGTGGTGACCTAAATGGGAAGGAAATCCAAAAAAGAGGGGATGTATATGTATATGTCCACTTTGATGGACAGTAGAAACTTACACAACATTGTAAAGCAGTCCAATAAAAAATGAAAATAAACACATGCATTAGGGCCCTCTAGAAATCTGCATTTTTTGGTGTTCAGGGGAGAATGTGGACTAACTATGGATATCTATTCAAATACAGCCTTGAAAAATCCTAGATAACACCATTTCTGATAGTCAGGATTCCAGACAAATAACAGGGCATGGAATATTATGCCTCTCAGGCTCTTACCTGACCAAATCCTACACAATCCTGGTATCCATTATTCAAGAGTCAGTTTTGGTGGCTGTTTCTTACTTAGCATGTTGTCTTAAGTATAGTTTTTGCATTATTTAAACTTCAGGTGCTCATGGGAGGAACAAAACAACCTATCTAGTTTGGAGTACTGCAATTCAGAAATCATTATTTGAGAGCTTACTGTGTAGAACAAAGATGATAAGCAGTAAAGAGGTGACTGAAAATTAAAGAGATCTTGCTCTTAGGAACAGAAACATCCACAATCCATAAAATATGAGAGTTACTGACAAAGTACTGGGAAGTGCAGAGAGGATGATGAATTCTCTGTGAGTGGCTAGAGGAAAGCTTCCTGGTGAAGGAGGTTTCAGATCATTAAATGGGAAAGCAAGGCGGAAAGTCATCACAGGCTTAGAGAAAAGCTTGAGTGAAATGTGACTGAGGTATGGGGTAGCCTAAAAACTTCAAATAGGCTAATGTAGAAGGATATCAAGATTGGTTAAGAAATAAAGGGAATATATAGAATAGAAGAGACACATTGACTTGGACCCAAAGTGGTGAAGCATAAACACCAAGAATCTGAACTTCAGTTTGTTGGCAAAAGGGAGGAAGTAGCATATTATGATCCAATATATTACAGAGGACTCCTATTATCTTAAAAAATAATTTCTTTAGCTATCAAGTAAGTATTTAAAGTAACCTCAGTTGTTAAAAACAGGTGATGATTATATCTAAATTTGCAAAACAGATCATCTGCATGAATTTTCCAGAAGTCTGATACTGGTATTGGAAGGAAAGAGAGCGATGATGGGAAATTTCTACCAAAATAGTACATGTAACCAAAGAAGTAAAATCTCCCAGCAGACTTGTAAAGAAATATTAGCATATTTCCATGAGCCAGTAAATATAGTGTGTGAAAGATCTTCAAATATCTGGCAAATATGAAGAATTAGAAGAATTTAGCATTTTTTATTGGGATTATAAAAGGGATGGCTTGTTAACCACGCAGACAGTATCCTGATGTTTTAGTTAGTAGTTCTATTTTTTTTTTTTTCCCTCACAAATCACATTAAGGTCTGAAATGTTCTACTTTTTCTTTTTTTTTTTTTTTGTACTCATGAAGAATACAAGAAATACAAATATCTCTGTTTATTTTTTAAGATAAAGAAAATGATACCTCATACAAAGCTCTTTCAAGCCCCTCATCACTCACCCATATATTAGTAAGCAATGTATTCCTTTATGAGGGTGGGAAATCTTCACAAACATCAGAAAGTGGATATAAATGTAAAGAAAATATCTGGAACTACATGAGAAACACCACCGATAGAGTATCAGAATAGTGGGTGACATTTCTGCTTTATTGACTATGCCAAAGCCTTTGACTATGTGGATCACCACAAACTGTGGAAAATTCTGAAAGAGATGGGAATACCAGATCACCTGACATACCTCTTGAGAAACCTGTATACAGGTCAGGAAGCAACAGTTAGAACTGGACATGGAACAACAGACTGGTTCCAAATAGAAAAAGAAGTACGTCAAGGCTGTATATTGTCACCCTGCTTATTTAACTTATATGCAGAGTACATCATGAGAAACGCTGGGCTGGAGGAAGCACAAGCTTGAATGAAGATTGCCGGGAAAAATATCAATAACCTCAGATATGCGGATGACACCACCCTTATGGCAGAAAGTGAAGAGGAAATAAAAAGCCTCTTGAGGAAAGTGAAAGAGGAGAGTGAAAAAGCTGGCTTAAAGCTCAACATTCAGAAAACTAAGATCATGGCATCCGGTCCTATCACTTCATGGCAAATAGATGGGGAAACAGTGGCTGACTTTATTTTTCTGGGCTCCAAGATCACTGCAGATGATGATTGCAGCCATGAAATTAAAAGATGCTTACTCCTTGGAAGGAAAGTTGTGACCAACCTAGACAGTATATTAAAAAGCAGGGACATTACTTTGTTAACAAAGGTCCGTCTAGTCAAGGCTATGGTTTTTCCAATGGTCATGTATGGATGTGAGAGTTGGACTATAAAGAAAGCTGAGCACCAAAGAATTAATGCTTTTGAACTGTGGTGTTGGAGAAGACTCTTGAGAGTCCCTTGGACTGCAAGGAGATCCAACCAGTCCATTCCGAAGGAGATCAGTCCTGGATGTTCATTGGAAGGACTGATGTTGAAGCTGAAACTCCAATACTTAGGCCACCTGATGTGAAGAGCTGACTCATTTGAAAAAACCCTGATGCTGGGAGGGATTGAGGGCAGGAGGAGAAGGGGACTACAGAGGATGAGATGGCATCACTGACTCAATGGACATGGGTTTGGGTGGACTCCATGGGTTGGTGATGTACAGGGAGGCCTGGCGTGCTGCGGTTCCTGGAGTCGCAAAGAGTCGGACATGACTGAGAGATTGAACTGAACTCAAGAGAGGAAGACTAGAGTATACAAGTTACTGTCCTCTCTTGTGGGAGTACTATTAGGACTTAAGAATGTATTGTCAAAAAACAAAATGAGTTATGACATATAAAATAATGAAAACAGTTACTATTGTATAGAAAACTCTTCATAAATATAACCATCATACTACCTGTGTGCATGGGTGCTCAGTCACATCTGACTTTGCGATCCTGTAGCCTTCCAGGCTCCTCTGTCCAGGGATTCTCCAGGCAAGAATAATGCAGTGGGTTGCCATTTCCTCCTCCAGGGGATCTTTCTGACCCAGGAATCAAACTTGCATCTCCTTTTGCCTGAGAATTTGTTATTTTGAAGGAGCTTCTTTCCACTGGTAAACCCAAGACCCCACATATTCTAGTACAACTAGATTTTTTTTTTTGTTTTCCTCCTTTCCTAATAAACTGCTCATTCTCTCTCAATGATGCTATTAAATCTGAATCTTTGCCCCAAGTAACAGTCCAAGTCCTGTCCTCCATGCTTTTGGTTTCCTGTGCACAGCATTTTCACACTACAGAGGCACAAAACCCCTAAGATTTCTGGTACTTTCTGAGACTCCCCTCTAGGAAGCAGTGCTGTTCTCTTTCTGCAGGAGTTTCTAGATTAAAAGGCAGGGAAGACCCGTTGAAAATTAAGTAATGATATGTGTCAACTTACAAAAAAAAATCATGTCAGAGATGGAATAGGGTGATACAGATGCTACAGGGCTTGAGGAGGGGACACATATAAAAGTGGGAAGGATTTAGGGGAGTTAGCAACTACCATGAACTCCAGAAATCAGGGAAATATGAAAGATCACAAAGGACAGATGACAGTTCACTGGCTGGAAAAGAAAGATAATAGTTTTCTTTGGAGAAGACTTAAACATATTCAGGGAGAAAGAATTTGACCGTGAAAAATCACAAGACCAGAAGGCTGGGAGTCAATGATTAGACCACTCAATGGACTGGACTGGATTTAACTGGAAATTTGCATAGTGAAGCAGTGTAACATTGAGGTTATGGGAAATGTTGGGGTTGCAAGTAGGTATTGAAAATATTAATACATGGCATGCTAAAAGTACCATTTCAGCAATGGAAATCTTACAGGAATGTGCAGAATGGATTGACTAGTTCAAGACTGTAGTCACAGAGATCAGTTATGGTTATTTAATGCATAAGATGATAAGGACTATCACAAAGATGGTGATCTTAGGAGTATAAAGTGAAAGATGGCTATGAGTGACACAGAAAGGCCCAGTCATTGGAACTTGGCAACTAAAAAAATGGGGCAGGAATGATGGAGGAGCCAGGGTGACTCAGAGTTTTAGCCAAGTGGTTGAGAAGCTTGGTCCCAAAGAGAAAAATGGCAAATCAGTCAGGAGGGTCATTTTCGTCTTTCCACCTAGAATCTGGGGAATTATTCTCACAATAAAGCTTATGTTATAAGTAGAAAGAACTCTATAGTTCACAAAAATCTTCCAGACAGAGTAATTAATTTCATCTTTACGACACCATAGTCAGGCAAGATGGCTGTTTTTGTTCCCATTCTACAGAGGAGTTAACCAGTGCTCTGTGAGGTTAAATAACCTATGCAAATCACACTGCACAGAGGAAAGACAGTGTTTTCTAGCACATTTTAGAGTAAAGAACAGGTCAAAGACGTGAAAAGGATTCTAACATTTGAAACTGATAACAGAAACTGACATGGCCCTTTTCCTGCTCACATAGAAACATGTTACCTACGGTGTTGTTGGTCAACTGTGCTGTTCTGCACTGTGCTTAGCCCCTCAGTTGTGTCCAACTCTTGTGACCCTATGGACTGAAACCTGCCAGGCTCCTCGGTGCATGGGGATTCTTCAGGCAAGAATACTGGAGTAGGTTGCCATGCACTCCTCCAGGAGATCTTCCCAAACCAGGGATTGAACCCAGGACTGCCACATTAGAGGCAGATTCTTTACCATCTGAGCCACTGGGAAGCCCAAGAATACTGGAGTGGGTATCCTATCCCTTCTCCAGGGGATCTTCCCGACCCAGGAATCAAACCAGAGTCTCCAGTGTTGCAGGCTGATTCTTTACCAGCTGACCTACCAGGGGAGCCCTCTGGTTAACTGACCATCCCTTAATAATGGCTATTAAGGCTAATAATGGGACCTTACTAATTCACATGTAGCAGCTTCAGGTTTTAAGATACACTTATTATAAAATGTTTTCTTTATATCAAACCAGTATGTGCTTCCACAGTGCTTCTAATTATGAATTGGTTCTCCTTCTACCCTTTAAAACTACTATAAAATAGTTCCGTTTCCTTTTCTATGTCTTCCCCTTTTCAATGCTTTTCAGACATTAAAGAAAACTATCATGCTGCCCCAAGTTATCTGCAGCTGTTTATTGAATAACATGCCTTCTAGAGCTTACAAAGTTCTGGTCATCTACCTTGAGGCGATTTCCATTTTATATTTCTCATAAAATGGTGATGCCAAGGAACCACCCTCATATTCCAGATATGTTCTAATCAGCAGAGAATGCTGTTGCTCTATCACACCCTTTGTCTTGACCTATCTGTGATATTAATACGTGATCAGATTTCATTAGCTCTGATCGCTGCCTCATCAATTAATAAATCATATTAAATTTGAGCACGAGTAAAGCTTTAAAAATTTTACTGATGTTAAGCCATGTCACCCCCATTCTTTACTTTGCAATAAAAATTTTATTGGGAATACAGACCTTTTCCTTTTCTCCTTGTCATCAGGTTGGCATTTGCATAACCATAGAAATCATTTCCTTTTCTCTGTGAATGAGGAGCCCATGGCATGTGTTATTTATCTGTGTTCACTGAACCACTGAACAGAGGCTTTCGTGCTTAGCTTCCTGCAACTTGTTTTCTCTCCTAACATTGCTACCTTCTAGCCTGAGTTTGTCTTACAACATCTTCTATTATACAATGCACTTAAAAGACAAAGGCATCGTTTCTGCCCTTACAAATCATCTACTGTTCACTTACTGTCCTGCTAAAGCTTTTACTGAATGACTCAAAATGCTCCATGGCTCAAAAGGAACAAATCAGCTCTGGATCATAACCTGAAACTCTACAGAGACCCTCAGGCTTTACTCAGGAACAAGCTCATACCTTATTTATGTTTTCACCACATGATTAGTTCCCGATGTACCGAAGGCCTACAAAATAATGCCTTTTTAATGAAAACATGTCTTCCTATAAAGTTATTAGAGAGTTTCAAGACAAATACTGTACATAGTTTATGCTCTTATAGCCTAAATCTAGTTCAGCATGTACATAAAGTCTTCTAGGCCCTCAAAAATACCTCAATTAAATTAAGTCCAGTTACATTCTTCTATCTTAGAGTTTCCTAAACAATATTCCATGGAACACTTGCATGTCCCTGAGAGTTAGTAGATGTCCTGTGTGATAGGTGTCCTATAGCCTAATAATTTTAAGAACAGGTATGTTAGTGAAAGGTCAAACAGTTTTCCCTACCACCGTGAATCACACAGCCTTTAATGTATTAAAAAGCATTGTGAATCTTTAAGAGTATACGAAATCTCTTAACTTCTCTAGGCTTTCCACTTCCTAAAGGCAACTTGTAACTTTGAGGAAGCACAAGGTTAGTAATGACAATAGACTGACAATAGTAGAACAGTACATTTTAAACTACACCAAAGAGACATGGGAACTACAACTGCAGGTTCCCCCACTATAGGAAAGGAGAGCATTCCTATGAAACCTTTTATTAGCTGAAATGACACAGGCAAGAAGCAATTACCTTAGGACTCATTCTGCTCAGGGATGCACAAAATAAATCGAGATCAAGCACAAATACAGTCCAAAATCATGGCAGCTTGATGCTCAGATGCTGGGTGTAATTCCTGGGTTAGGTGCTGGGTGGTACCACTCTCGCGACTCAGGGTATACACTGCCTCTGTAAGAGCTCACTGCTGTTTTAACATCTCTTTTTTCACAAAAGTGAAAATCATTTTTACGTCTTTTTTGGTTAGTGAAAACTGTACTAATGTAGGTCATCTACAAAAGTGAAATGACATAAAGCCAATTTTCAAAGAATGGGGAATACCTGTACTTCACTTCTTCTCAAGCAGTTCCTCAGTTACCTAGTGGGATTTTCCCCTTTCTTTAGTCCATCGTGGTAAATTATCTGGTGGCTGCCGAAGTGGAAAATGGCAGTGCTAATAAACAACACACCATAGGTGTCACCTCTTTGAAAGTCTTTACTGATTCCTTCAGCAACAGCATTATTTCCCAGTCCTATTGTCTGTCTTTTTAAATTCTCTTTATTACACCTCCAACGTATCATTGGAGTCATTCACTGACAATAACATTTCCTACTTGATCAGAGTCCCTTTGGGAACAATCTCTAGGCCTCTTTTGCTTCATATCCTTGGTGTAAGTTCTGGTTCTCAACACAGATTTAGTAAATATTTGTAAAGGGAGAAGAGGAAGAGAGAACGGCCAGAAAAGTCACCCCATCACCGATGTTCTTTAGGGTAAGCCACAGGTGATGGCCCTTCCTCACAAATTAGACAGTAGTCTATATTAAGGTTGTCACCATGCTACTTTACATACACTGCAAAAGATCATTTGTTTTAAAAGAGTATATGATCACTGAAGAAATCAAAGAGAAAATATTTTTTAAAATGCCTAGAGACAAAATGACATTTACTTTGCTATACAGCAGAAACTAGCAACATTGTAAATCAACTATACTCCAATAAAAATTAATTTAAAAAATAAGAGTATAACTGTGACATTCATGCAGTTATAAAACTTGTCAAACTATTATTTAACTCATCAACTAATGAGACAACCAGTAAGATCTTACAATTGGCTCATAGAAGAATTACAAGAGCTTCACATAAAGACAAGCAATGAGGAAAGCTGAAATAAATTTGAATAGAGGCAAAACAGATCTGTCCACAAAACGGTGATCAGTTGCATCCCACCAGAAATAAATAATTTGCATCTCTTTGGACAGGAGTCATATGCATTATTATCCATTTTCTACAATTTACAGAGTTTTACATAGCCCAGGTGGCCCTAGTGGTAATGAGTCCAAGGCAAGAGATACAAGAGACTCAGGGGCAATCCTTCGGTCAGGAAGATCCCCTGGAGGAGGAAATGGCAATCCACTCCAGTACTCTTGCCTGGAAAATTCCATGGACAGAGGAGCCTGGCAGGCTACAGTCCATGGGGCTGCGGAGAGTCAGACACGACTGAGCAACTGAGCACACACACATGGCTCCAAGACAGTGAAAAGTGAAGATAACTCAGATAGGTATCATAGATGGGGCACTCATTAAACATTTTTGCCCATTTCAAAGTTTTTCACAATTTTTTCTGACAACTGCATATAGTCCCAAGAGATCATGAAACATCATCTTAGTTGCTGCTCATTACTCTTCCTGTACTTTACTAACTTAAGCCTCCAGCACTTATGCTCAGGTATGATAAGATTGGAGCTTGTCTGGGAAACAATGAGTGGGAGAATGCTTTCCCCTCCTGAGAAGCCACCAAGTCCTGGTTCAGTCTATCCCGCAGCTCTTTGTAAGTAGAGTGTGTTATTTCATCTGATGCTTCCCTGGTTCATTACGTAAACAGAGCTCCAGAGCTCACCCCACCACTCCTCCAGGAAAAGCAGTCAATTCCAGGCAAAACTCCCCTCTTAATACATTCATTAACACTTTTCCACTCAAGTATCATATCACACTTCCTGAAGAAAGGAATTCTGATATCTTTTCATCCCCCAAAGTACCTGAAACAATTCTGGACTCTAACTCTGCAATAAATGCTTTCTATATGTCACAATATCTAATATTTATATAAGATCAAGGTATAGAAAATGTTTAAATATTATATCTTTGTCATCCCTTCAAAAATAAGAAAAGGCTTTCCTCATTTTTCTCTGCCTCCTCTTCATAATCATTGGTGGATTTAGGTTAAATTTGTGTTTTCACAGTGCACTGAATGGGATTGTAAGTGACCATGGGTTTTTCCTTTTGAGGAAGGAGTTTGTGATTGTAGAACACTTTCTTCAATTTATATCCCCATTGCCTACTTTCTCAGGCCTGTGCCCTGAATTTTCTCTATATATAGTCTCTAAAATTACAACCAAATGCCTGCAAATGCTCAGAATATGTTTCTGCAGAGGGAAGAAAACTGAAGTAATTTTGAATTTTCAGTTGACATGTTTTACCTTGGAAATCTTTGAGTAGGCTAGACCAATGACACACAGGAGAGTGTATCAGAATCGTTTGTTGAGCTTTTTCAAAACATGCCATCCTGTGAGAGTCCTGGATCCTAGTGAGCTGGGTTGCAGTGTAGGTGAAGTTTAGCATTAGTACAGGGAAAGACAGACCCATTTATCTAACCTTAACAAAATACAATAAACATGTTATCTATAAATTGCTGGGAAATAACATCCTTAGCTCTATCATATATCTTGAGATAGATAGTCTGCCCTCTGAAGTGAAGTCTGTGCTTAATACTTGCAACATTAGAAACTCTGACATCCCTCAATGACCATATTTATTGTCAAATATATATCTTCTCTATTATTTAACCTATAAATATGGTGATGTTTTGAGTTGTTGGATGTCTGTAGCAAAGAAAAATAAGAAGAAAGAAACTGTTTTATTACATTTCTCAGACACAGTTTAGGGGACGTTGGTTTTCTAAGGACCACTCTGCATCCTCAGGGTGGCCTATGTGTGTGTACCACTGTCTGATTAGATCACAGGGAAGGTGGGAGCAGTGGGCATTTGCCCTAGAATTGCAAGTCAGTATCTGGAAAACATGTAACCAGAAGATACTTTATTTGTGAAATCTGACAAACCTGGATATTTTTCTCATGCTCTGGAAACAGAAGTCAACAATCGAGTTGACACATTATCTTAAACCTAGCATTCTGTAAGCATCCAGCCTCTGCATCTTCATGAGCCCATTTAACTAAAGGTTTAAATGAGAGCAACACTTGAGATACTAAGGTAACCTGAACCACATGGCAATGACTTGGTCATGGCCATATGGTACTGTGTCTTTGTATCTGTCTTATGTTAATCATACTGTATCATTCCATCTGGACCTCATGATTATGGCCATAAAATCCCTCATCTAATACTTTTTTTCTTAATGCCTCTGCTTACATTGTTTTTCTTTTCTTTTTAGCAATACTTTCATGCAGGAGGAAATGGCCTGAAAAAGAATTTCTTGGAGAAAAGCCCAGATCTTCAGTCTCTGAGATATGCTCTCAGTCTTTATACCCAAACGACTGATGCCTTGATAAAGAAATTCATAGACACCCAAACCTCACAGAGTAAGTAACACATTGGACATGAACAGAGGTAAACTGAATACAACTCAACTTCAACATAGAAATCACTATAAATAATATCTGTAATTTGACCATAATAAATTAAAGCATCAATAAGAATGGATGATTATGATTTGTAAAAAAAATATTCAATTTTTAGAAACTTATTTTATAAATAATGTGAATAATACTGAGATATGCTTAATACTAAAATTGTATGGAATAGTTAACCTTTGCTGTTGATTTTAATTTCATAAAATTTAGTAAACCCTAGTTGTGAATAACCATAACTATGATATTCTCAAATTAGTACAAAATAATCAGTGTTTATTGGTCTCAGTAACTTCTAAAGTACAATAATAATTCCTCAGATCCTAACTTCAAATGAAAATAATCTCCTGCTCTTGGGTTTTCAGGAGGGAAATCTCATTTACTCTTAATTTTATAGAAGAAAACTCTAAGTCTTTGAAAAGAGCCAAGTTTGTTAGTGGAAACTCAGATCTATTTCATATGTCAAAGTTCCCACCTCATAAGCTTCTAGGATATTACTGTTAAACAACCTTCTTTCAAGTTGCTTTGTGATTTATTATATTTTGGTAATTACATGCATTTAAAATCTGGCATTTCTGAGTGATTACTGAAAATGTCACTCTAAGTAAAAAAAAAAAAAAATCAAATGCAGGCTCAAATTGTAGAACATAATAAATTGCACCCAACTATAATCAAAATAAGGAGGAGGACACAACTTCTTTTATGAGAGATCCTTCCAAAGGAAGCACACTGATTTTTTTTTTCCTTGATAAAAACCCTTCAGACTTATCTATGTTTCATCATGGATATTTTCACTTTTCTAACTACATTTGAAGATAATACCAAGGTAGGTTCTAGGTAGCTGCTTGACCTATCTAATACTTTGTGCTTTCTGACATTGTCCAATAAATGCTACAAACACTCCTTTTAATGCAATCTTCAAACCCAGATTATGTCTTAGGATGGTTCCAAAAAGGAGAAGAGAGTTGAGTGTAAGGCCTTGTCAAGAAATACATTACTCCTTGAATCATGATCTCTCAAGGTTTTCTAAACTATAAATACGAATGCAATTCTAACATAACTCATCATAATAGTGGTGTTGCTTTATTCTCAAGAGAATGTGAGTGTTTAAAAACTTAGCTTTGCTTTCGTAGGTATACATTATGTGTATATACATACAACCCATGTTTCAGCATAGATGTCAAACCAAGAAACACATGAATTTCAACTTTGGTGTATGGAATTTGGTACACGTGTTTGTTCTGTATGAATTGTATGGCAACATTAAAAATATATGGGGAGTGGGGGAATAAGAGGATTCATTATCCCAATAATCCCTAACTATATTAATTATTTTAGTCTTGGTCTTTTTCTTTTTTACTTCCCTTTTCTGGCTTTTTTTAAGAAATGCAGTTTTTTCTGCATAATTGAAATTGGTAAGTTTTAGATATGAAATGACTTTGCCTTTTCTCTGATAGTTACCTTCAAGCATGCTCTGTGGAAACTATTCCCATCTCCTTCTCCGTCCCTCCCTTGGCATCCCTCCAGCTGGTCCTAGCCCACCATGATCAGATCCACAGGACCTGAGGTGTCAGGGGAGTTTGATGTGCCCTCTGCTCCCCTTCCCCATCATCTTCTAGATACCTCTTGCTTCAGGGTATTGGGGGCAGAAATTGAAGGGGACGGGGAGGTATCTTTAAAGTCCCCCTACAGTTGAACCCATATGCTGACTTTCCCAGGGGCCCAGTGCTAGGGAACCTCCTATCTGTTGAACTTCATGATGAATGCAGTCTGCCCCAGGTCCCTATAGGGACCCCTCAGTTGCCGCCTCCTGCAGCACATGCTACGGCTTCTTGCTCCTTGAATATCTTCTTCTAGGGTCCAGCCCTCTGTAATGAGGTCCCAGCAAGAAGACTGATGACCAGCTTCTTTCCATAGGGCCCAGTGGAGCTCATATATTCTTTCCACATTTTAGATGATCATGAGGACTTCCTCACTGTCACCTGCCATCCCTCTATAGCTCTCCTCTCTACCTGCTCAGATAGTTGTTTATACTTTTAAATTGGAGGAGAAGGGGAAGGAAGAAATACTGCTGCCTAATATAGCACAACCCTTGTTCAATCAAAAATGGGGCAAGCCAGCCTCACCAATTAATGGATGCAGTGTTTCTGAGTTTCTATTCATCTTTTATTCTAATTCTATCACAATCCTATCTCAATACTCATTACCACAGACTGAATAATAAAGTGAGCAACAATACCATATCCTTCATAAAATATGGAAAGGAGAGATAAGAGGGAAATTCACTGAATATTAGAATTCTTTATAACACAACCAAAAATAGAACATATTAAAGGACACAATCTCCATTTTCTGTAACAGACCCTAAATGACCTCCAAATGCCTGGGGCCAGTCCATGTTTTCTTTGTCTTCTAAAGAACCTCAGCGTCCTCAGGTTCTTTAAATGACAAACATGGAAAAGTTGACTTCTCAAGAGTCTTATTTAAATGGACTGGTCTACTGTTCTATGAATGCTTGACCTGGGCTGTAAGAAGAGAGGAACGTGGGTGCCACTCTTATATCCCTGCAGATGAGTATTTACAATTATAGTAGGATCAATTCTCCCCCTTTTTGTATTTCTTATCCTAGTACAAGGAAGAGTCCAAAATGATCAGATGAGGTCTCAGTTTCCAGTTTAAATACAATTGCAATTATCCAAATAATTTTCTAGGATTTGGCACAGTATCAAATACCCATGAAGATTTATTATATTTAATTTTTGCCAATCTTATATTTTGTTAATACAATTTAGAAAGACCACGCTGGTATTATGGTGTCTTTCAAATATAAAATATGAAATGGGAGCTAATGCTACACACTGAGAACCCCTTCCACCCTCTGCCCGAGGCACCCCATCCAGGGTAAGCTAGGGTGTCAGACAGTTAGTATCCCAGGAAGCAGCCCTTGGCCAATGGAGGATAGGCAGTTGGCAGATAAGAAAACAAATAAAACTTTAGCTTCCTCAGTTGGGAAAACTCTAACATGAGTTCTACACAAACTCCAGAATTCCCCTGTGATGTGAAGCTCCATCCTCTCTGAGAGGACGCCTTCCCAGGTATATCCTTTACCGTGGAATGCTTGTCTCAGCTTTCACTCCCGGGGAACCCAAATCCAGGTCACACTACTAGAAAGTAGGGAGCCAGGTTCCAGTTCAGCTATTCTAGATCTGTATCCTGTGCTCTTAACCACCATGCCTGCATCTTCTTGATAATAATTAAATTGTAAAATACCCTGAATGAATCTTTCCCCTCTACTTGAACTTTTTCTCTTACAAATTCGCAAATTAGGAATACAGAACTAATTAGAGAAACAACTTATAACACAGTGAACATTATTTGAAAAATATTTTACATTATGATTGATAAAATGCAAACTGATTTTTTGTCTCCTTAATTTCTAACTCATACATGTGCAAGTATTAAGGAATTATCATTCAAGTGTTAATCAACATGCTGTGTAAAAGAAATTAGAATCCTTTAGAAATTTAACTGTGCTTTTTAAAGTATCCATATTTTGTTCTCATATTCTCATAAACTCTTCCCTTAGTCCATTTTCTTCTTTCCTTTTCTTTTGTTAAAATGTTCTTTTGCATCTCTTTCTCCTTTCTGCATTATCCTTGTCTGTGTTAGAAAATTAATTGTAACATTAAATATAAGGAAAAATGAATAATTAATTGGGTTATATTTTTCACTGTCTTCAGAGTGAAGATATACTTTCCTTTGAAAATATTTTTAATTCAGCTTTTACATAAATGGGTTTGTGGCATAGAAAAACACTCTATATCTTGCTCACCTATTCTTTATTTTTTTTTTTAATTTTATTTTTAAACTTAACATAACTGTATTAGATTTGCCAAATATCAAAATGAATCCGCCACAGGTATACATGTGTTCCCCATCCTGAACCCTCCTCCCTCCTCCCTCCCCATTCCATCCCTCTGGGTCGTCCCAGTGCACCAGCCCCAAGCATCCAGTATCGTGCATCGAACCTGGACTGGCAACTCATTTCATACATGATATTTTACATGTTTCAATGCCATTCTCCCAAATCTTCCCACCCTCTCCCTCTCCCACAGAGTCCATAAGACTGTTCTATACATCAGTGTCTCTTTTGCTGTCTTGTACACAGGGTTATTGTTACCATCTTTCTAAATTCCATATATATGCGTTAGTATACTGTATTGGTGTTTTTCTTTCTGGCTTACTTCACTCTGTATAATAGGCTCCAGTTTCCTCCACCTCATTAGAACTGATTCAAATGTATTCTTTTTAATGGCTGAATAATTTTCTCTTTTTCAATTCTCTCTGTTTTCACCTTCTCTTCCTCTTTCTTTGATCTCTTTTTAGAATAGATTTAGATGTCCTCTTTTTCCAGTAATAATAATAAGAAAAAATGACAAGGGGTAGAGTTTCATTAGAAATTTATGAGCCAAAGAGTCCATTTCCAAATTTGGAAAAACACTCATCTTTCTGTTCCAAATACTGGAAAATAAACAAATTCAAAATGGAGAGATAAATATTCTTAAGTCCTCAAGTGAAGCTGACAGATCAGTTTATAAAAGTAACACGTTTATTAGTCTAGCAATGTACTGCAGCAATGAAATACCACTATACTCTGTTAAAGAGCTGCACTCAATATGCCAGCAAATTTGGAAAACTCTGCAGTGGCAGGACTGGAAAAGGTCAGTTTTCATTCCAATCCCAAAGAAAGGCAATGCCAAAGAATGTTCAAGCTACTGCACAATTACACTCATCCCACTTGCCAGCAAAGTAATGCTCAAAATTCTCCAAGCCAAGCTTCAACAGTATGTGAATCAAGAACGTCCAGATGTTCAAGCTGAATTTAGAAAAGGCAGAGGAACCAAAGATCAAATTGCCAACATCCACTGGGTCATCAAAAAAGCAAGAGAATTCCAGAAAAACATCAACTTCTGCGTCATTGACTATGCCAAAGCCTTTGACTGTGTGGATCACAATAAACTGTGGAAAATTCTTAGAGATGGGAATACCAGACCACCTGACCTGCCTCCTGAGAAACCTGTATGCAGGTCAAGAAGCAACAGTTAGAACCAGACATGAAACAATGGACTGGTTCCAAATTGGGAAAGGAATGCATCAAGGCTATATAGAATCAAGATCGCCAGGAGAAATATCAATAACCTCACATATGCAGATGACACCACCTGTCAGAAAGTGAAGAGGAACTAAAGAGCCTCTTGATGAAAGTGAAACAGGAGAGTGAAAAAGCTGGCTTAAAACTCAATATTCAAAAAACTAAGATCATGACATTCAGTCTCATCACTTCATAGCAAATAGATGGGGAAACAGTGACAGACTTCATTTTCTTGGGCTCCAAAATCACTACAGATGGTGACTGCAGCCACAAAATTAAAAGACGCTTGCTGCTTGGGAATAAAACTATGACAAACCTAGACAGCATATTCAAAAGCAGAGACATTACTTTGCTGACAAAGGTCTGTCTAGTCAAAGCTATGATTTTTCCAGTTGTCATGTATGGATGTGAGAATTGGACCATAAAGAAGGCTGAAGGCTGAATGCTGAAGAACCGATGCTTTTGAGCTGTGGTGTTGTAGAAGACTCTTGAGACTCCCTTGGACTGCAAGGAGATCAACCCAGTCAATCCTAAAGGAGATCAATCATGAATATTCATTGGAAGGACTGATGCTGAAGCTGAAGCTTCAATACTTTGGCCACCTCATGAGAAGAGTCAACTCACTAGAAAGGGCCCTGATGCTGGCAAAGATTGAAGGCAGGAGGAGAAGGGGATGATAGAGGATGAGATGGTTGGATGGCATCACTGATTCAATGTACATGAATTTGACGTGGTGACATGGTGAAGGAAAGGGAAGCCTGGCATGCTGCAGTCCATGGGGTTGCAAAGAGTTGGACATGACTGAGCAACAACAAATACCCTGCATTCACTTTGAGCAACAACAAATACCCTGCATTCACTTAAATATTTACTGAATCTCATCTCCGAAATCACGTACCATAAGGTATATATTCAAAGCTGAACCTAATGCTATGTACACCAGGTGCTCTACTATGGAGGTTCTTGAGCAGAGATGATTTTGTCCCCCTGGGGCATCTGTCAATGTCTGAGGAGCTTTGATCCTTTGATCTGGGAGTGGTATTTGTTACTGGTATCTGGTGGATGGAGACCAGGGAGGTTGCTAAACATCGTACAGGGTACAAGACAGCTTCCTACAATAGGAAGTGATCTTTAAGTCTCCAGATGGCAGTAGTGCTGGGACACCTTGCACTAATACTAGACTGAAACAATAAAAGAAGTGATGTAACATAAATCGTGTTAGATCATATCAGATCAGTCGCTCAGTTGTGTCCAACTCTTTGCGACCCCACGAATCGCAGCACGCCAGGTCTCTCTGTCCATCACCAACTCCCAGAGTTCACTCAGACTCACGTCCATCAAGTCAGTGATGCCATCCAGCCATCTCATCCTCTGTCATCCCCTTCCCTTCCTGCCCCCAATCCCTCCCAGCATCAGAGTCTTTTCCAATGAGTCAACTCTTCGCATGAGGTGGCCAAAGTACTAGAGTTTCAGCTTTAGCATCATTCCTTCCAAAGAAATCCCAGGGCTGATCTCCTTCGGAATGGACTGGTTGGATCTCCTTGCAGTCCAAGGCACTCTCAAGAGTCTTCTCCAACACCACAGTTCAAAAGCGTCAATTCTTCAGCACTCAGCCTTCTTCACAGTTCAACTCTCACATCCATACATGACCACAGGAAAAACCATAGCCTTGACTAGATGAACCTTTGTTGGCAAAGTAATGTCTCTGCTTTTGAATATGCTATCTAGGTTGGTCATAACTTTCCTTCCAAGGAGTAAGCGTCTTTTAATTTCGTGGCTGCAGTCACCATCTGCAGTGATTTTGGAGCCCAGAAAAATAAAGTCTGACACTGTTTCCACTGTTTCCCCATCTATTTCCCATGAAGTGATGGGACCAGATGCCATGATCTTCGTTTTCTGAATGTTGAACTTTAAGTCAACTTTTTCACTCTCCACTTTCACTTTCATCAACAGGCTTTTTAGTTCCTCTTCCCTTTCTGCCATAAGGGTGGTGTCATCTGCATATCTGAGGTTATTGATATTTCTCCCAGCAATCTTGATTCCAGCTTGTGTTTCTTCAAGTCCAGCATTTCTCATGATGTACTCTGCATATAAGTTAAATAAACAGGGTGACAATATACAGCCTTGACAAACTCCTTTTCCTATTTGGAACCAGTCTGTTGTTCCATGTCCAGTTCTAACTGTTGCTTCCTGACCTGCATACAAATTTCTCAAGAAGCAGATCAGGTGGTCTGGTATTCCCATCTCTTGAAGAATTTTCCACAGTTTATTGTGATCCACACAGTCAAAGGCTTTGGAATAGTCAATAAAGCAGAAATAGATGTTTTTCTGGAACTCTCTTGCTTTTTCCATGATCCAGCGGATGTTGGCAATTTGATCTCTGGTTCCTCTGCCTTTTCTAAAACCAGCTTGAAATCGTGTTAGAAGAGGGAACAATTTGACTCAGGAAGACAAATAAAGGTAGAACAGTCAGTGGAAAAACTGAGTCATGAAAGTAGAAAGATAAAGGTATTTTGGATGCAGAAACTGCCCAGGAAAGAATATACTTGCATTCTCAATTTTAAAATCCCAATATGTCAAGCATATTGTCAGTTATTTTTATGAGGAAACAGTTTATTTTGTTTTTAAAGCAAAATTCACCATATCACTACTTATGTTTGACACTTATGATAGTGTAAGGAACTCGAAGGCACTTTTTAACACTATTTTGTGTAACATTAGTAGAACTTATATTAATATTTCTAATAATTACCAAACTCTTCCTCTTGAAGTTGACGCTATGGTTTAAATTGGGTAGTCTCCTTGAAAATTTACACTTTCTCCTTGTTGTTGTAAAACTGCTCTTACTCTAAAACTGCTACTTACAGTTTTAGAAGCTGGTACAAAATTCATTTCTTGCATGTTAATTACATTATTCATCATCATTTAATAAAAAGCTTCTCTAACAGCTATTTCATTATACCAAGGGCTCTTTGAATATTTCATACAGTAGAAGACAGTGAAAAATGTACAAAACTTTAACATATTAAGTAGAATTTTTTTCAATGGATAACAATTTGGAATGAGGCACAGAATGATTAATTGCTGGGCTATCCTAGGTCATATTCTGTTTCCTTACCTGAGCATTTATCACAGTTTGAGGAACTTAAATCTAAAAATCTTTCCAAAGGGAATTTTTTTATGTCTAAGTTACAACTGGCTCATAAAGCAAAAAGAAATGACTGTATAAATTAAAATATATGAAATGAAATGTTTTTATTCTATACCCTATCCTCTTAACTCTTTATGAGCAATATCTTTGAGTCCTTGCTTACTTGAAGTTTCTTAAAATTTAAATACCATCTTGGTCATTATAATAATCTATTTTCTGCTAAAGTATAGTACATTTTCATCTAAAATGTACATCAGATAACTACATTTTGAATCTATGAATATGCTTCAATATTATTATATATAGGAATTAATTATCTCTAATCATGTTGTTCAAATTATAAAAGATATGTTCATAAGAAGAAAAGAAGCTCTTTGTGAAGTGGTTTTGAAAGGAAAGTTATGACCAACCTAGGTAGCATATTCAAAAGCAGAGACAATACTTTGCCAACAAAGGTCCATCTAGTCAAGGCTATGGTTTTTCCTGTGGTCATGTATGGATGTGAGAGTTGAACTGTGAAGAAGGCTGAGTGCTGAAGAATGACGCTTTTGAAGTGTGGTGTTGGAGAAGACTCTTGAGAGTGCCTTGGACTGCAAGGAGATCCAACCAGTCCATTCCGAAGGAGATCAGCCCTGGGATTTCTTTGGAAGGAATGATGCTAAAGCTGAAACTCTAGTACTTTGGCCACCTCATGCGAAGAGTTGACTCATTGCAAAAGACTCTATGCTGGGAGGGATTAGGGGCAGGAAGGGAAGGGGATGACAGAGGATGAGATGGCTGGATGGCATCACTGACTCAATGGACGTGAGTCTTAGTGAACTCTGGGAGTTGGTGATGGACAGGGAGGCCTGGCGTGCTGTGATTCGTGGGGTCGCAAAGAGTCGGACACGACTGAGCGACTGAACTGAACTGAACTGAACTTACTGTAGAAAAGATCTCTTCTTATCAGAAATGTAGAACTTAACATTAATGGTATATAGTTGGCAGCAGAGCTGGCATTGAAATAAAGAGATTAGTTTTAAGGTCAAGGGCCACAGCTGGAACTTCACCTTGATCCCACCTATGGAAAATGCTGAAGAATGTCTTCAGGGTATGCGGGGAAATAATATTGAAATCCATTCAGCCATCTTCAATTTAATACTGATTTGAAACCATAGTCAGACCTGGTTTCTCATTTTAGTTAATCAGGCTGTCAGAGATTACCAGATAACCAGAATCCCCTCCAACAGACCTATGCCATCGTCTTACCCCTGGAACAGTGGGATTCCACTAGTTAGTACTGCCTTCCAAGATGAGGGGTTAGCATTTCTTGGGGGATACAGTGGAAAACTTGAGGAGGGTTTGTGTGCTTTGGCTCTTCAAACACTGCAGTTGGTCTGAAGACATTCAACTCTAGATGAGGCTCTTCAGTGCAATCAAAAAGCTGTACATAAAAATCTTTAACAGGAGTGGTGATGTGATATGGTTCTGAGAACACCGAATCCTTTCCCGGGGTAGAAATGTGTTGGATAAGCTGACAGTAATGCCGCGCAATCCTGGGCACCCAAAGCAAGGTGGCCACCACTGTGCTAGTCTTCCCAACAATCCTCGGGTGAGTAACTTCATCCACACTTGTCAGGGTCAGAAATGAATCGCAAATATATTAACAAACTTGCTAAAGTCATGGAGGTGAGTGGCAGAGGCAACGCCCTTCCCACTATATCACACTTAATTTAATCAGCAAAGAAAGCAGAATCTGTCATTATGACTTTCTACAACTCAAGCTCTCTTCTCTATAGTTTTGAATAGTTGAAGTTGCTTCATCCTCCTTACTTCTCATTCTGGTATGACTAAAGCTCCCTGCTGCCCAGGAGATAATCTTTTAGTTGGTATTGTTTTCATATCAGCAAGAAACTCTCTCCCCAAGAACATCTTCCTTACTTCCCCAGCTTCTTCTCATTCTGACCCCCAGTACTGGGCATACTTAGTGGCCAGAGAATCTTTTGAATGTTAATTGGAAGTAATTATACTATAGGAATCTAGGTTGAAATTAAGAAAATGCATTCTGCTTTCAGAAAGCCCTTGCTATTAGTATATA
Organism: Bubalus bubalis; assembly: GCF_019923935.1. NCBI lineage: Eukaryota > Metazoa > Chordata > Mammalia > Artiodactyla > Bovidae > Bubalus > Bubalus bubalis. The sequence goes on from NC_059167.1 coordinate 47,645,172, forward strand.
GCCTGATTTCTCACCTCTAGAGTCCACTCTGTGTGTGTGTGTGTGCGTGTGCACACGCATATGTGTAAGCGCAAAGCTGTTGCTACTCTGGTCTTCTCTCTCTTTTCTACTCTTCTCACCCTTGGGCCCACCAACAGAAATGCCATTTTGTAACACTCCCCTTGCAGATAGAGTCATATCATGATTGCTTATCTACATTTCTCTGCTCTCCCAATGTAAACCTTGGGAAGATGGGACCTTGCCTACTCATCCTTCGAATCTAAGTGCTCAGAACTGTGCTAGACACAAAGTAGGTAAATTTAGTGAATTTTAGAAAAAAAAATAAATGCTGGGAAGTTAAATGCAGAAAAGTTAGAATTATGTGATATGACATAGTCCTCATATTTGAATTGATGCAATTACACATCTTTATTGAAAGCAAGTGTATTTACAGCCAAAAAGAGGAAGAGGGAGAGGAAAGGAGGGCAGGAGAAAGGGGTGAAAGAGAGGAGCTCACAGTTTGATGGCTGATGCTGTTCAGTAGTTTCTGTACAGGCAGAAGATAGTGAGAGCCACTGGAGAAACTCAAAGGGCTATATAAATTTGGAGAGACTTAAGGTCACAACTAACTCATCCTTAGGAGCATTTTCTATGTGCCAGGCTTTGTGCTAAATGCTAAACTCCAATGAAAGACTGTGCTGAATATCTTTCATTTGCTACCCTCCTCTCCCCCTAGGAGGCTGGCTATATGGATTACAACTATGGATTCTCTTACTGTTGGTTCCCACTGGGTTCAGTCAGTAGGGAGCCCATGCAAAGCTCCCTGGGAGGAAAGAGTGAGGTCAGGTACTCCTCCTCTCTGCTTCCTCGGGGCATGATCCATTCATTCAGACTGACTTTGTCCTTTGACTCTAAGTCTCTAGAAGTTGCCTTCCCTAGAAAACTCTCCCTTAGGATCCCAGCAGCTACTTATGCCCCTCAGGCTTCAGGGACTACGGGTATTAACAGCCCCGCTATTCCTTGTGTTTTCCTTAACCCCCACCTAAACCTTCATAAACAGCCTCTTTCCTAAACCTTCCAAAATGACCCTAATTTGAGTTTCCATCTGTTTGCTGATGATACCCCAATGGATACAAAGGCAAATATTCATGGCTTTGCTAGGTTTTTCTTCCATGCCAAGTCTTTCACTCAGATCATCAAATATAAACATTTTAAAATAAACAAGCATCAGAATAATTATCTTTGGACTGAGAAAAAAAAAAAAAAAAACATTGCATTTTGATGACTGAGCTGTCCAGAATGAATAAAAGAGTATATTAGCTTTTCACTCACAAGGATATTTCCATTATACTGTGGCCAAGTCATCAAAATCCCAGCTCCCACTTTCTCATAGTGCAGTTATCTGACCCAGGGTTTCATCTCTGAAAACCAGAAATCAGATTGAGACAGCTGGGAGCCTCTGGTGAAATCATTTGCAAAATCTAAGCATCCTCACAGCACAAAGCAGGTGTTTGTTATATGTCATGTAATGGGGAAATTATTGTTCTTTGTGCATTCATCTAAGTGTGTGTGTGTGTGTATTTCTAGGTCTGAAAAAGAGTTATTTCATTGTTACTTCATTCATTTTTTAACACAAATAGTTGGAAGATTAATTTTGCTATAACACTACCCAGACAACTGTGTGTAGGGGAGGGGCATCTTTTCATTTCTCAATTCGGTGAAAACTAGATCTAATTCCAAGACTATGCAGAATATCAGAGGTATCAGAACACTGCTTTCTCACTTAAAGTGCTTTCTGTTAGTTGTTTCTTAAAGACTAAGCTGTATTTAAATACATCTGATAGTAACATATAGACTTTTCTAAAATTAAACAAAATCAAAATTATTTTCTTTCTGAAACAAAACAATGACAGAACACTTGACATTTGGCCTTGCAGTCAAAGATCTAGCTAATAACCACTCATACCTGCAGTTTACTATAGTTTATGTGTGTGTGTGCATGTTCAGTCACGTGCTCTTCTTTTGCAACCCCATGGAGCCCACCGGGTTCCTCTGTTCATGGGGTTCTCCAGGCAAGATTACTGGAGTGGGTTGCAATTTCCTTCTCCAGGGATCTTCCTGACCCAGAGATTGAAGTTGTATCTCTTGCATCTCCTACATTGGCAGGCAGATTCTTTACCAACTGCACCACCTGGGAAGCCCTTACTATAGTTTATAGGCATCTTCAAATAACTTTTTCTTACTTAAGTCTGAGAACAGCCCTGTGGAGTCAGAGGTCACTGGATGCTCTTTTGAGATGGCCATTTCACCCAAGAGCAATAGATGCCATTGCAGTGATGTGAGCAAGGGTATGGCATGGAGAAAATAACTGAAGGGAGACAAAACAAAAGCAGGCAGACCAGTTGGAAGAGGCTAGGCTGGTGGGAATAGCTATGGAGACATGTGAGTAGGTTTAAGGTGTAGTTCAGCACTATAATAGGCATGATCTGGTGAAATAAATCTTGTCAAATTAATAAAAATTTAGGATAGTAAATTTATAAGGTACCAAAGTAAAGCACAGAGAAGGCAATGGCACCCAACTCCAGTACTCTTGTCTGGAAAATCCCATGGACAGAGGAGCCTGGTGCGCTGCTGTCCATGGGGTCGCTACAAGTTGGACATGACTGAGCGACTTCACTTTCACTTTTCACTTTCATGCATTGGAGGAGGAAATGGCAACCCACTCCAGAATTCTTGCCTGGAGAATCCCAGGAACGGGGGAGCCTGGTGGGCTGCCTTCTATGGGGTCACACAGACTCGGACACGACTAAAGCGACTTAGCAGCAGCAGCAGCAAAGTAAAGCAACTTTTAATTCTCTGTGGTGAAATTATGGTTATTTTCTGCCTGCTTATAATTTTCTGTACTTTTAAAATTATCAAAAAATGTCCAAGTTTTTAAAATCATAATTTAAAAAGAATTACATGAAGAAAACATGTTGATATGTTGATATGCAAAGTACATTAGTTTCATTGACTATCAAGGTATAATCAGTTCAAAGTGGTAGGTTTTGATGTCTTTCAGGGCCTTGGATTGTAAATCTGTGGGCTAAAATAAACAGCCCACTTAAACCTTTGCCTTAGGATTCTAAAGATCTCAAAATTGCTCTGGAGGTAGGAGAATCATATGGAAATGCAACATGTAAATATATATAATTACAAACATATATACATTATATGTGTATATGTAATTTAATGATTTGTAAATCTTATTTTATGAAGAAATCAAGCAGAGTAAATGTGTAATATATTGATTAAAATTAAGTGTTATGTCAGTGTTAAAACAGGTGTTCTTAAAAATATCTAACACTTTTTTATTATGGGTAGTTGTGATATTCTTCACAGATTTTGTTACTGCTGTTATTTTTAAGACTAATTAGAAAGTGAAATAGGTTAGAATCAGGTTAGAATGTTGGGAATTTTATGGAAACACTGACAAACTGAGATGTCAGAAAAACATTCTTCAAATCACTGAGTCAAGAAAGCAAAATGCAGTACAATTTCTCTGTTTTAATTCACTCAGATCAAGTTTTTGTGACCAATGAGGTCAGTGGCATTAATTGAAAATTACAGACTATTGCTTCTCAACCTCTATGTGCCCTTTATAACTAACTTCAAAGAAAAGATATTGGATGTTTCCTCCTTCAGTTATTCCTTAGCACCAGAAGTTAACCCTTACTATTCAGTGTGTGATTTAACTTAGAAAAAGAAATAGCAACTGTGTTAAGTGGCATGGAAATTAAATCTCAATCTTTAAAGGTTTAAAGTCAAGCTTGTATAAACCTCTGGCATAAAGGTCACTGCTTATTTATGGAGAAGAAGGGGCAATAAATCGGTGTGTTACATTACACCGGGGGTAGGGAACAGTGGAGAAGGCGATGGCACCCCACTCCAGTACTCTTGCCTGGAAAATCCTATGGATGGAGGAGCCTGGTAGGCTGCAGTCCATGGGGTCGCGAAGAGTCGGACACGACTGAGCGACTTCACTTTCACTTTTCACTTTCTTTTTTTTTTTTTTTTACTGTGCTTCTCAATTCTACTCGCCTTTTATTTTTAATTTTTTTATTTTATTTTTTTTTATTTATTTATTTTTTTAATTTTATTTTATTTTTAAACTTTACATAACTGTATTAGTTTTGCCAAATATCAAAATGAATCCGCCACAGGTATACATGTGTTCCCCATCCTGGAGAAGGAAATGGCAACCCACTCCAGTGTTCTTGCCTGGAGAATCTCAGGGACAGGGGAGCCTGGTGGGCTGCCGTCTATGGGGTCGCACAGAGTCAGACACAACTGCAGCGACTTAGCAGCAGCAGGGAACAGTAGTCATGGCCCAGGCATTTGTCCTACATCTGCTTGGCTACATGACCTTGAGACAAGTCACTCAACTTCTTTAAGCCTCAATTTTCTCATCTATAGAATGGATAACATAATTCATTCCAAAGTCCTTTGGGTTGCTGGGAGGATCACAGTGGTAATGCACATGACACAAAATCTCTCAGTGAATGTTTATTCTTAGTGGATCATTATTATTGGATGCACTGTCTGAAGAGTACATCTTATTCTACAAATGTGAACAAAGAGGAACTCTCTTAGGAGGCAGCTATCTGAGCAGGGAAGCCAGTAATCAGTCAAGTGCTCCTCCGTGAGCTCTACCTCCAAGTTACCAAGATGCTCTCTGAGTGACTGAGAAGCCTACCATACTGACACCTTAAGGAGTCATACCTGCAGTTTCTATGAACTTCTCCTCCATATATGCCATGGTTACCAATAATTGTATAATATTTGAATCCTTGCTATATGCACAGAGCTCTATGCTGGGTAGGAGACACATGTGGAAAATTCCCTGCTCCAGGAAGCTTACAGTGAAACTAAAAACAACTACATGAAAGGGAAAAATCACCAGCCCTCCAGACCACTGAGTGAGAACCACCAGAGTAAAGAGTCTTTAGGGAGGAGTGAATGGAAGGGAGATGAAAGAAGTAGGTTTTGATTAGGACTTAAAGAGCTTTGAATGTTAGGCTCAAGGGTGTAGAGATTGATTTGTAATCAGTGTGAGGCCCAAAAGAAAGGGGTGATCAACAGATCAATCTAAAGTACTCATGGTGTGCCATCTGCTTTTGCATAGGAGGGACAAGGGGCAGGAAGGAGGGAGGGAGGAAGGAGAGGAGAAAACTTTTAGAAGATCATTTTACAGTTTTAAATGTTTACAGTATAAGTACAGTAATAGCAGGAATAGACAAGAAGGGAGGAATAAGATTCTACAGGTCAATACAAACCAAAGCAAGCAAAGGAGAAAAAGTGGTAAACTTTGGTAACTTGTAGACTGGTGACACCTACCACTGAGCAAAGTGTAGAAGTATTGATAGGGAGCTGTGATAAACGCAATTTTACTTATTTCTGTCAGTGTTACTAGTGGGGCATACAAGGAACTATGTCCACTGGAGAGATGAAAGAAGTATGGTGAGAGCGGTCAGTCCTGCAGCTCTGTTCAGGAAGTGATGACCGAATCCTGGGGAGCGGGAGCAGGGTGGAAGCTCTGAGCAGGGGCACACAGGAAGGGAGGATAATTGAAATCATGGAGAAACTACCACTTTGAGGAAAGGCCTGGCCAGAAACAAGATGAAGATGAGGGCAGGGTGAATAGCAGTGCCATTTCAGCACTTTTGCTACCAGTGCCTTAAAGTCTCTAATTGAGTCTGAGCACTTGAGAAGGAAAAAGTCTGTAGCTCTGTGAGTCCTGTGGGTAAATCATCATGCTTGTGATGGAAGCCCACTAGGAAAAAATGCTCATTATGACCATCACTGCTATTAGCCTCAGTTCAGTTGCTCAGTTGTGTCCGACTCTTTGCAACCCCATGAATCGCAGCACACCAGGCCTCCCTGTCCATCACCAACTCCTGGAGTTCACTCAGACTCACATCCATCAAGTCGGTGATGCCATCCAGCCATCTCATCCTCTGTCGTTCCCTTCTCCTCCTGCCCCCAATCCCTCCCAGCATCAGAGTCTTTTCCAATGAGTCAACTCTTCGCATGAGGTGGCCAGAGTATTGGAGTTTCAGCTTTAGCATCAGTCCTTCCAAAGAACACCCAGGACTGATCTCCTTCAGAATGGACTGGTTGGATCTCCTTGCAGTCCAAGGGACTATCAAGAGTCTTCTCCAACACCACAGTTCAAAAGCATCAATTCTTCGGCACTCAGCTTTCTTCACAGTCCAACTCTCACATCCATACATGACTACTGGATAAACCATAGCCTTGACTAGACAGACCTTTGTTGGCAAAGTAATGTCTAGCCTACCTAGTGTTAAACTGTGTAGTGGCCTTCAGTACCATTGGAAGAACATAAGGGTGTTGGCCATTTATATGTACTTAAGAAATGTGTTACCCCACTTTGGGTTTTCTTAGAATAAATGTGTGGTTCTCACATTTTAGTGCACATGAAAATTACCTGCAGGGCTTGTTAAAACATAGACTGTTGGACCTCACTCTTAGAATTTTTGACTCATATAGGTCCCAGGCAAAGTCTGAGAATTTGCATTTGTAACAGGTTCCCAGGAGCTGCTGATGCTACTGGTCCAGGAACCACACTTTGAGAACCATTTTAAAGCCTTGCACAGAAACACACCCTATAATGAGGCCACCCGTAGCTCATTTAAGGCGTTGACTACAAAGTTTAATTGCAGGCAATTTTTTTTAACGTTTTCAGGCTGAAACCTCTAGATAGAAGGAACATGAGAGGCATAGAAAGAAAGTATAGAGTCAATAAAAATGTTCTTTTTCCAAATGAAAGTATGTGTTTTACAGCCTCAAAGGAAGATCCTCAGGTAGACACTACACACACACATACACACACGCAGACCCAAAAATGTAAAATACAGAAAAAATATTTTCCTCTTTGCCAGAGTTGACTTTCAGCCGTGCATATTTTCCTTACATTCTCCTCATATTTTAGCTTTCCGTTTAAATGGCATTGCCTTTTTAGTGTAATAGGAGAACCTAGAAACTTGATTACTGCCTGTGATTCCAAACAAAAGGGGTTATTTTCAATTATTTTCAGTTCAGTTTTGTTTATGAACAATGTTATGTAACTTAAAAGCCAATTTTTGTGGGAAAACTTCTGTTTACCTATATGTTTATAGTGCAAACTTCTGATAGATTTAGAGTACATTAGATCCCTCTAGCTCTAAATTGCATTGCTGTCTCGTAGTATACAGTTACACCTCGTTTCCTTTTCCACTTGAAGTCATTTCATTCCTTTGGTTTACAAACACCTTGAATTCTCTTTAACTGAAAAGATGAGGTAACTTGATAGAGCATCCACCTTAGCAATAATAACTCCCAAGGTAGATGAAACTAAACAGCAAAACTATAGACAGCCTGTCCTACATCATTTGAGAAAGGAAAGAACATGGGCTTAAAAGGCAGGAAAGCCACTATAAAGAAGTTCAAAAGAATGGAAGAATAGACAGATGTACTGGAAATACAAATGAGGATCAGTTTTTCTTTTCCTTTAGAGTAAGACAATTTGGAAATTGGCAGGTAGATGTTATAGTCATTTAGATGGCAAGGCTACCTAATCCTAGAAAAACATGGTCCAAATGTCCATTACTTAAAGCATGCCTGAATATCCTCTCAGTGACCCTATAAGCAACATGAGACCATACCCATTCTCAGAGGAGAAGATAGGGCTGAGATTGAGTGATTTGTAAGAGTTACATTGATATTAAGTATAGAAATGGTCTCAAATCCAGATTCTTCAAAATACAAACACAAGGTATTTTCCACTGCCCAACCCACTAACCAAAGCTTTTACTGAAAAGTTGATTTTTCAAACATTTACAATAATGCTCTGGACATATGAGTAAAACTAGTTTTGGACCATAGTCATTTCTCTTTGTCATTAGCCGACCATTAGTTACTTATACAAGCAGCAGAGCTAAGATGCAATAAAGTCTAATAGAACCTCTTTTTATTTGTGTGGATAAATAGTAACAAGAGATAGTTAACTATAGACATTAATTCAACATATGCCTAAATATTTTCCTTGGTCATGGGGAGTGTTTGGGAGGTATAGTTAAAAACAGTGTTTCCTCTCAATCTTTGGGAAGACAGGAACTAGAAAGGTAAATGTACAGAAGAAGAATCAACTATTGACTCAGGGATATAACTAGGTTGGGCAGATTGTTAAAGTTGTCAATCAATAATAATTTACTGGCAGCAAGGCACTTATTTATCAGTTCACTTATTCATTTAATCAACATAATCATTCATAGATTCACTTTACACACCATATGGCTGAACGCTACCCAGATAACTTATTTCCTTCCAACCATCATTTACTACCATTATAAATGGTATAAGTCTGTTGATTGGGGTTCAAACTTAGATTTCAATTTCTGACTTTTGTGTCATTCTGATTTGATACAATAGCCATGAAGTGACATGACAAGACTATCAGATGGCAGAATCTCCTACTAGTGCCATTCAGAAAACCCATGAAATATTTATATGACCTGAGATTTTATGTGCTCAGAGTCTACTGTATGAAACTACATTTCTTTACAGTTCTTAAAACCAGCTAGCAATTAATGCAACTTATGCAAAATGGCTGGTGTAAAAAGGCAATCTGAACAGAACATGGCTTTGCAATATTTTAAAAGATTATGTAGTTTTATAACTTCCACACTTAACTGACAACAAAGAAGTTTGGTTTTAAGGCCACTCTACCTTCCCCTTGTTTCTCAATGTATAGGCATTCCTGTTAGGATGGGGCTCAACCCTAGAGGCAGATGTACCCTGTCCCTTTCCCCAGGCAACCAAGCTTCCAGGGAGGGTGAGGGACGGTAAGATGATTCTGAGCCTCCTCCTTCCAGTTCCCCACTTTCTGTTTCTCCACCCTGCACATCCCCTGTATATACAGACAGGAAGTACCTTTTTACTCTAGTCAGGTTAAAAAAAGACCTCTTTATGTAAGTTATTGATATATTCAGTAACAAGATCATGAAAAACAAAAGTGAAAGTGTTAGTCGTTCAGTCATGGCCAAGTCAATGGACCGTAGTCCACCCAAGCTCCTCTGTCCATGGGATTCTCCAGGCAAGAACACTGGAGTGGGTAGCCATTGCATTCTTCAGGGGATCTTCCCAACCCAGGGATCAAATCCAGATCTCCTGCACTGCAGGCAGATTCCTTACCATCTGAACCACCAGGGAAGGCCAACAAAATCATGAAGGAGAATCTAACTGGACATTGTTTAATGACTAATTAACACATCTTAAAAAAAAGAGAGAGAGGAGAAAAAACAGAGATGATATTAGTTGTGTGTTTGTTATACTAACTTTCAGAAGATAATGAAGTTGGTCCTGGGCACTGACCACAGGTGAAACACTTTAGCCTCAGGAAGTTTGATTTTGTCTAATTCCTAGATCAGGCTGAATCAAAGTGCAAAGACTGAAGTTTCCTAGATAAGATGGTGCAGTGAAGAGTCCTAGAACCCAAAGCATTATCTGCTCAAATATAAAGGAAACACTAATATTTAAAATCTGTCTTTTTTTCCCCTGAACTAAATTGAACTTTCCTCTGCAAGTATGGTCATATTATCAATTTCTTCAAATCCTGGTCCTGTCACTTAGTAACTATCTAATGACGTTGGGCACTTCATTCACTTATCTTTGCCTCAATTCTGTCACCTATAAAATGAGGATAAGAATAGTACCAAGGGCTGTGGTTGGTGAGAAGATTAAGTGAATTAATATATGCAAAGTTCTTAGAACAATGCCTAATACCTAATAAGTACTTTATAACTATATTCTTAATTACAGAACTAGTGATATTTTATTGTTTTGTTTAAAATAATTCAGTTGTGTTTTCAACTTTTATTTTGCCAAGAAAACTATCTGGAAATACACTTTCTAGCATTGATGTTAAGAGTGGTTTTAGTGATGCAAATGTGTCACTTAAGTGTATAACATTTTTCTCCAGAAATATTTAAAATTCTTGGACAGCTTTTTATTCATTGGTTCATTTGAACAAACTCAATTTTCAAATGACTTGTACTTGATATAGTATAAAAATGTAGTCAAATAATTGAAAAATAACCATCTATTTATTTTATTATTCACTTGATCTCTTGAAAAAAATTAGAGTGCTAAGTTTTTTCTTACAGCATAACAGATATTAAATATAAAAATGTATTTAAGAACATTTTTTCTATGAAAAAAAAAAGTCTTCACTGGTAGTGATAGTTGTCTATTGAGTGTTTGGTTTTAATGTTTTGACTAAACTAACTGGTAGTTTTGGTCAAACATCCAATATGACTGAGTCTTGCTGAATTGGACTGGCTTTGAGATAACTTAGTGTGAAAGTTCAAGCCAGAAATATGAGTTCCATTTAAGAGATTATATTTACCAGAGTGCTTCTTTTCAGTTCAGTTCAGTCACTCAGTCGTGTCCAACTCTTTGTGACCCCATGGAATGCAGCATGTCAGGTCTCCTTCTCCTTGTCCATCACCAACTCCCAGAGCTTATTCAAACTCATGCCCATCGAGTTGGTGATGCCATCCAACCATCTCATACTCTTTCATCCCCTTTTCCTCGTGCCTTCAATCTTTCCCAGCGTCAGAATCTTTTCCAATGAGTCAGTTCTTCACATCAGGTGGCCAAAGTATTGGAGTTTCAGCTTCAGCAGCAGTCCTTCCAATGAATATTCAGGACTGATTTCCTTTAGGATAGACTGGTTGGATCTCCTTGCAGTTCAAGAGACTCTTAAGAGTCTTCTCTAACACCACAGTTCTAAAGCATCAATTCTTTGGCGCTCAGCTTTCTTTATAGTCTTACTTCTCACATCCATACATGACCACAGGAAAAACCATAGCCTTGACTAGATGGACCTTTCTTGGAAAAGTAAAGTCTCTGCTTTTTAATATGCTATGTTGGTCATAGCTTTTCTTCCAAGGACCAAGTATCTTTTTAATTTCATGGCTATAGTCACCATCTGCAGTGATTTTGGAGCCCAAGAAAATAAAGTCTGTCACTGTTTCCCCATCTATTTCCCATGAAGTGATGGGACTGATGCCATGATCCTAGTTTTCTGAATGTTCAGTTTTAAGCTAACTTTTTCACTCTCCTCTTTCATTTTCATCAAGAGGCTCTTTTGTTCTTCTTCACTTTCTGCCATAAGGGTGGTGTCATCAGCATATCTGAGGTTATTGATATTTCTCCTGGCAATCTTGATTCCAGATTGTGCTTCTTCCAGTCCAGCATTTCTCATGATGTACTCTGCATGTAAGTTTAATAAGCAGGGTGACAATATACAGCTTTGACGTACTCCTTTCCTGATTTGGAACCAGTCTGTTGTTCCATGTCTGGTTCTAACTGTTGCTTCTTGACCTGCATACAGATTTCTCAAGAGGCAGGTCAGGTGGTCTGGTATTCCCATCTCTTTCAGATTTTCCACAGTTTGTTGTGATCCATACAGTCAAAGGCTTTGGCATAGTCAATAAAGCAGAAGTAGATGTTTTCCTGGAACTCTCTTGCTTCTTTGATGATCCAGCAGATGTTGGCAATTTGATCTCTCGTTCCTCTGCCTTTTCTAAATCCAACTTGAACATCTGGAAGTTCATGATTCACATACTGTTGAAGCCTGGCTTGGAGAATTTTGAGCATTACTTTGCTAGTGTGTGAGATGAGTGCAATTGTGCGGTAGTTTTAACATTTTTTGGCATTGTCTTTCTTTGGGATTGGAATGAAAACTGACCTTTTCTAGTCCTGTGGCCACTGCTGAGTTTTCCAAATTTGCTGGCATATTGAGTGCAGCACTTTCACAGCATCATCTTTTAGGCTTTGAAGTAGCTCAACTAGAATTCCATCACCTCCACTAGCTTTGTTGGTAGTGATGCTTCCTAAGACCCACTTTACCCTTTTAATGCTTCTTTTATGGCATATAAATAGTGCTAATTATAACTGTGGGCATTCTTTCCCCTATAAATGCTATATTAAAAAGAATCTTTCCTTTAACACATGGCAAAAATGCTTCCCTATTATTTTTAGATAATTTGTCTCTATATAACTGCTGACTACAGAGGCCAACCAATTATAACATTTTTACTTTTGTGGCTTTTTTTCATATATTAACTAGAGTTTAAATAAAAAATATGTCAAATGACTTTGGGTTCACACTTACTCTGAGGAGCTGCCTGCTGCTATGCATGTATGCATACACATACACAATAGAAACTCAAGAGACCAAACAAGAAAGGTCTCTAGTGACATATGGTATGATCATGTGTGAGGCACTGGACAGAACTGGCTGCCCAGAGAAAGGCAAGAGCCAGAGCAATCCTACCAGGTTTGCTAGGAGATAAAGACTGGAGGACAAACCCTGTAAAACCAGTATCCTCTGGTAGAAAGACATCCACAGCACTTCCAGGCTGGAGTTCCTGCTGCTTCAGACCCTCTACACACCAGGATTCATCTAGTCCAAGGTTTGGGCCCCTCAGTTTATGAACCTCACACATCTGTCTGGGGAAGCCGTATGGAAGGAGATGGAGAATTTTGAGGCAGGGAGAATTGTGAGGAAGGGAGAATTGTTGTGTCTCCAAGGCATTGCTGAAGGGGGCAAAAGAGCCTAGACCACGTGAAAGGTAATAATTTGGTTTTTTTTGAGAATTGGATTTGATCTTCTCATGAACTGGCAATCTATTGCCTAACACATAAAAAGAACTCAATGTTATTTGAGTAAATAAATCACAGAATGACATGTTAATACATTATATCAGAAATATCACAGGAAATTGCCTACATTAATGATGATTCTAAGTGTTAGAAAAGCAAATACATTATGTAAAAATTTTATTCTGACTGTACAAAAAATACTCTTGAGTTGGCCAAAAAGTTTTTTCAGGTTTCTCTGTAAGATCTTATGGAAAAATCCAGACTAACTTTTTTGGCCAACACAGTGTTATGTCTGGCCAATAATATAAGCCATTTTCCAACTTTATCTCATTTTTATGGAACAAAATAATGATTTTTTAGAATAGAGTTATCCAGTGTATTCCCACAAAGTAAAATTTGGCTTAACATTAAAAAACGATTACTAACCACTCCAACTAGCCAGTAAAAGAATGGGATGCCTTCTTAGTAATGTCTATGTGTCAGAAAATAACCAAGCTAAGACCAGGCCAGACTTTCCAGGCATGTCATAGGAAGGACTCCTGTAATGAATGAAAGATTTTAACCTCTAAGGTCCTTTCTTAATTCTAAGATTCTTAAGACTGTTTCAGGGTTTTAGACATTCAGCATAAAAAGCTATCTAAATACATCCTTATATTCTCCAGAGACATTTCCATGCATTGTATGTTTGATTTGGGTGGATTGAAGTTCTGTTAAATCATGCCAAAGAAGCAGCACTAGAAAACATGTATTAATTTTTTCCTAAAATAATTTAGTTAATATATCCTGATTTAGCTCAAGTATTGTAAAAATTCAATTTGGTGTTGTAATTTTTACTAGATTCCTAAATTGTTCCTTCCATTTTTAGAAAGACTTGGCTGCTTCTCTATAAGACATGAAACATTAAGCATTAAGATTCATCTTCTAAAGTTTACATCAATACATCTCTGAAATGTATTGCTGAGCAGACATGCATTAGATGTTCATTGTGTTACAGTGAGGTTAGCCTTTGAGAAGACATATGGGTCTTCCTCAGGCTGATGGACTACAAAGAACGGCTATTTGAATCATTCTATTTAAGAGCTACCAGATAAAGACTATTTCAGTGTTTTCTAATTGTTTCTTAGGATAATGATAGAAGATACAAGGGAAAAAAATCCAGCAACAAAAAATAGGTTATGTGGTCAATTTAGTTTTGTGACCTCTGACTTTAAAAAATTAAGCAGTTTTCCCTCATTTTAAATTTCCCAATATGCATTATGAAGAGGACATAGTGTGCAATATTTCCACATATATTTGTTCATAGAAATCTCTTATTTACAAAGCCCATTTGGTATAGATGAATCAAAATGCCATTTATAAATATTAATTAAAACATATGCATACACATATACTCATGAATTTTTAGAGTTTGTTTTCTTTCAGAAATGATGGCATGGGTATTTTTTTCTGTTCATTGTTTTACCTCTGGTGCCTGGTGCTCAATATTTACTGAATGAAAAAATCAGCAATTGTGCTAATACAAAAAAATCCCCAAAACAATCCATTTTATTATTCTTCTCACCATTTCCCTTCTTCCCACTTAATCCCTCTCATAATAATAAGACCCTAGTGTATTAGCAGATTTTAGAGTTTTCAAGGTCTTACTTAATCCTCACAAAAACACAGGTAGACATATCTTGTTGTTCTTATCTTATCAATGGAGAAAATTGAGGTTCCAAGAGGTGAAAAACTCACACAAAGCCTCATCACTAATTATTAGGACAAAAATCTGTTTCAGGTTTCCATAGCCAGTCAGTTCTCTACTATCCATCAGCACTTATGCCAGCTTCAGAGGTCAGATCAAGAAGAGACAAAGCTGAGCAATTTCCTCTGCATTGGACTCCTCCTTCCCCTACTTCTATTTTGACGTTTATGTTTTATAAACTCCCCATGTAATTTCTATTTCTTTAGTATCTTCTTTCAGCCATTGTTACCATTTTTATCTTCAGTAGTAATAACAGATACAAACCAACACTCAAACTCTGGTAAGACTGTCCAAGTTTTGAAAAATAAGATTCTTCTATAATTTTAGACCATTATGGATCCAGGGCCCTGGAAGAATTTCAAGAGAGCAGTTATTCCTATAGTAATCAAATGTTAAATCACCAAAACACATTTTTGTCTACACTGTTTTTAAGAATCTCCTTTAGGTGGCCTACATCAGTGTTTAATCTCTTGTACAGTGAAAAATCCTTCCCCATATCTAGACACATTTTATCTGGATATGTGTTAAGCCTATTTTGTCTGTTTCTATTCCAAGTGGAAATGAAGGACATCTGTGTTTTTTTTTCCTTCCTGTATGTTATTTATAACCTAAAGAATAAATGGACCTCTCTTTTTTCTCTCCTACCTCTCTTCAACCATTGCAAATAAACTTGAAGAGGACATTAAATATATATACTATTTAAATTAGAGACTGTAAAATGATTAATTTCCTCTCTTGCTTTTAAAGTAATTGAGTGTTTTGATTATTTTTGTTTTTAGGAAGAGATTTCATAGGTGTAACTTAGCAGATGTATAATCATTGTCTAACCCCTTGTTCTATTAAGTGCTTTGAGCCAAGGAGAATAGTGGACACTATTCCTACCAGAGTAAGTGTTGGTCTCATTCACCAGAGCATAACAGGTAAGCATGGGGCCATTAGAGGGTCACTTCAAAGCAGCACATGTTAATGTGGGAATGCAGATGGGCTGGACTGCTCCTTGACCTCATTAGAGCCAGGCCTCTATAAATCCCAGAGGAACAAAGTTGTTATCCAAGGAGAACTGTGTGAAAAAGTCTAGAGATGGATCTCAACAGAGGCATGTGCTTTAGAGAGGCAGGGACTTTCTATGAACACAGTATCATATCACTGAAGGCAAAGACTTAGGCTGTGTTCAGGGTATGGGGAGAGCAGGCCAAAGGGTCAGAAACATAAAGTCTAGTTTGAGAACAGGATGAGCTCAGGCAGATTAGATTATAAAATGCCTCAGATTTCTTCATCCATAGAGAACTTTCATATTTCTAAATACATAAAAACTGTAACACTTCAGTACTCATTACAGTTTACTTTTCTGTGACTTATTTTTTCAAGTGTTTCTGGATAAACAACAGCTCTGAATCTGGAACATCCTTCTCATCTAATCATTTTTTTCTTATACCATTTTTTTTTTCTCTCCTTGAGAAAATACACTTCACCTCTTTTATGTGTTAATTAAACTCCGTAGATTGATCATGTATTCATTCATGTGGCTAATGTTAGCTAAGTGTTTATCATGGGCCAAACACTATTCTAAATGTTGGGGACATAACACTAACACTTCAATCCTGCTCTAAAGTCATCTATCATCTAAACTGATTAGGTTAGGTTAGTGTGAACTACTGCATTCCTCCTAGCAATTAATTAGTTAGTTTCATGAAATGCTTGGCATGTCTTGTAATGCATATGAGTTAAATAAGTCAAATAAACAACACAGTTTAATGATCTGTATGTCAGGAACTCTGCTAGATGCTACAGAGAATCCAGAGGGCAATGTAATAGGGTTTCTAAAATTAAGAAGAAAACCTCCTAGGGGAATAGGCCACTAACAAAATCACTTAATAATCCAAACCAGGCCTATCAGCATCACAGGGCAATGCTGTGGGTTTAGGGGAGGGAGAGAGCCCCTAATGGTAGGAATGAGCTGAGGAGACACGGGAGGAACAAAGACCTAGCCTGACACTGATGGATGGGTGGGAATTGTACAGTCATCAACAAGCAGAGAATCAAAGAAAAACCATAAACCTTGAGCAAAGTGGTACAGCAATCACCTTATTTCCGTGTCTTATACAGATGGCTAATAAAAATTAATTGGCTTTCACCAACTGTCAGCAGAAAACAATAGTAAAAGTTTTGGTAATCACAGAGAGTACAAGACTTCCTGATCATTATCACTATGCTCTTTCATTCTGAGGACACAGTGGAACAGTCCAGACACCTCCCTTCCTCCCAACCTCCACCTTAAAAGAGTTCTGTCAGTGCTGTTCAATTACAACCTCAGGCAGAAGGAAATAAGTCACCCAGGTGCCATTCCAGGGCTACCACCATCCATTTAAGAACATTCCCCCTTGCAGTGGAGACATGGAAGCAAAAGTTAAGACAAAGTATGGATGAGAAGTGCCTGGTCTTTGCAGTCTATTGCTGTGATTTCCAGTCCTTCCCCCCATCAGTGAGAGGATTGACCTGCATTCCCACCCTACTTCTCTTCTATGATCCCACAGCTGGCTCCCTGGTCTTATGCCTGCTCTCCTCATTAGCCCTTTTCTTGGCTGGTTCAGCCGAGTTTACACTCAACAGGCAGTTCTTTCTCCATCAACTAACAGCTATTGAGAAGAGATTAGCTCCTTACTGGCCTCTGAGGACCAAGAAAGCATCCAAAGACAGCTAATCCATAGGTGGTTTCCATGGAGCTTTGCAGCCTGGAGGTAGAGGGGACAACTTCACTTCTGGAAACACCTTAATTACCATAATAGCTCTTTAACACACGGCTCAGAATAAATAACACAATTGTTTCTAGCTTTCACTGAAAACAATAGATTAATTTCACTGGGCTGCAAGTGAGATGGGGTTAAAGCAAGCTGAGAGTAGCAAGAGCATTCTCCCACTTGCAGCCAACCTCATAGACGTGAGACCCAGCAATAGCCTTTAAGTGTCTCCCATTGTTCCACCATCAAGTAGGTAGCATGTTTTAAAACTGAATTTGTACTTTGAGAGTATGTTTTTAAGGGTTTTTTGTTACATTTTTAGTAAAATAAATGAAAAGAACCACATTAAATGCATATAAGAACCACAAAGGTCAACAAAGACAACTTTGCCAGCCCCTCCAGAAGCTTCTCCATGCTCCCTGCCCCAGTCACACCCTGACCCCTCCTCCAAAGGTAACCACTATCTTGACTTTTATAGTAATTAGTTGTTAGCATCTTTTTCTAGTTTTATACCCAAGAATGTTTCATTAGACATGAGAGTTTCATCTCCTCCATTCTTTTCAATTTGGACCTTTTAAGTCCCTTTGATTTGTAAATTCATCCTCCATCTTTTTTCTTTACAAATTATCTTTTGAAGATCATGGGTTGCTCGATTATATTCTTCCACCATTTGGATTTTCCCAATTGAAGATGTACAGTGTGATTCAGCATACTCTCCTGTGTTCCTGCATATCAGCCACTGGGTCCAGAGGCTTGACTAGACTCAAGTCCCGTGCCTTAGGCAAAGCAGTAGATAGAATGAGTGTAGACTGTCTTTGCTTAGAGCTTGGGGTGCCCCTGCCCCTTCAGTCCTCACTCTGTTTTCTGTGTACTCCCCTGTTCTTGGATTGGGGTGCCTCCCCACCCCAAGTTCCAGCTGCTATCTCAAATTGGCCCTCGGGACTGTGCAGTGAGTACCCCTTGGGTATTCTGGAGCTCTCTGGTTCTCAAATCTGTCAGATATCCCCCTGCTTCTCTTCCAAACAGGCATCAATTACACAAAAGCCTGGTGGCTGTTGGTGGTCACTCCTGCACACTCATGGTTAGGGATTCAGGGCTCCCTCGGCACTGGTTATATGGTGAATGTTTTCCTTCATCTTCTGGTTTCACCAAATGGTTTCTCTGTAAGTCCTTTTGTGGACATAGGAAGATTTAAAAATTAGGCTGACTATTCTGAGCCATCTTCCCAGAATTCTAGTATGATTTTTTATCATATGGAATGTATCTTTGAAACAATAGATCCTTGTGTTTTAATTAGAATACTACTTGATATTCATAAAATCACTTTACTAGCAACTTTGGGAAAACATGCTTATTCTGTATATTGAGAGATTTTTATCTGTTTTGTTTGTTTGTTTGTTTGTTTTTTGGTCATTCCACAATTGCCACCAGAACCCTATTTGTAGCTCTGACCTCATTCTTAGCCATACACACCCAGTCACTTCTTTTGCTAATATTTCAGTCCAGATCTATAACCATTCTCACCCCCAAACTCCTTCACACATAAATAGTAATGACACAAAGAAATTCTCTGTTTAAATAGACTGTTGGAAGCTCACTCCTGAGCATGGTTTTATTTTCTACCTGACTTCCTAAATACAGTGTTCTGACTGTCTTTATTACCAAAACCCAAGTGTTCTTTCCCACATATTCACAGGTCCTTTGATCCCTCAGCACACAGATGCCTGATTCCCAGGTTTCCAGACCTTTCATTTGGTTCTGATGCTTTAACAAAACTCAGCTCATTGATCTGAGACCTCTGCACATCTCTTCATGGAGGTGGTCTTTTCTTAATCCTACACTGGACTGGCTGGCCCCATTGTCATTCATGCCCTGACATTGTAAATACCACACTGTATATCATCCGGTGGCCTGCTTTTTCCAGTAACATTATACAAAACTTCAGTTGTCATTTAAAAATCTTTGAAAGGATCAGTTTTAGAACAGTCTTGTGGACTCTGTGGGAGAGGGAGAGGGTGGGAAGATTTGGGAGAATGGCATTGAAACATGTAAAATATCATGTATGAAACGAGTTGCCAGTCCAGGTTCGATGCACAATACTGGATGCTTGGGGCTGGTGCACTGGGACGACCCAGAGGGATGGTATGGGGAGGGAGGAGGGAGGAGGGCTCAGGATGGGGAACACATGTATACCTGTGGCGGATTCATTTTGATATTTGGCAAAACTAATACAATTATGTAAAATTTAAAAATAAAATAAAATTAAAAAAAAAAAAAGAATGCATCATCTCCTACCATAGGCTAAACTGTAGTTAACCATGCATCTAACACTTGGTTACTTTCAGTTATTTTTCAATTAAGAAAAACAACTAAGAGTTTTCAATTGCATGTACTTTTGTAGCAGAAAAAAAATAGCTACAACTCTGAGTTTAGTTGCATATTTGCTTATAGACACTTTACACTTGACTGGGGTGGTAGAAGTTTTGGGGGATCACTTTTATCTTTATCCTAAGGGGTTCCCCTTCTTCTGACTTCCTGATTCCCCCAGAATAAACTCTAGTTCTATATCTTTTTTTTAATTCAAGTAAAGTTGATTTATAATATTGTGTTAGTTCAAAGCATACAGAAAAGTAATTCCGTTTTATATATATGGGCTACTCAGGTGGCACTAGTGGTAAAGAATCCACCTGCCAATACAGGATACATAAGAGATTCGGGTTCAATCCCTGTTATATGTTTATATGTGTGTGTGTGTGTGTATTTCAAATTATTTTCCACTTTAGGTTATTATACTCCAGAGTCTATTCCCATGCCCTCCATGTGCTCCATTACTGAAGCCCCATGTAGTCTGCAGTGCTGGGGTAGGCCACACACAGTAATCTATCAAAATCCCCATCCTAAAGAAGTTTATAGTTTGCTTAATTAGAAGTACATGCATTTTGTATACAAATAACTGTAATCAGAATAGAAAATACTAAAAGCTTTAAGTAGATTATAAACAAAGTTATATCAAAGGAGAGATTATTTGCTGGTGGAGGGCTTCCTGTAGGAAATGGCATTTGACCTCAGCTTCAAATCCTGCATTTACTTTTTTTTTTTTAACTTGAAAATATAATACATGGAACTTGACTTTTTATAGGGCAGTGGTATTCAGTTCTGTGGCAAATTTTGCATTGTGAATTCAATTCAAGTAGGCGCTGACAGAGGACTAATTTTAAATAATTTAAACAAAGAGGGAAATGAATTGTAAAAACGCTGGCAACTCTTTGGTGAGAACTGAGCCACATGGTACAGGGAGGTATCAGACCAAGGAAATTACTGGAAGCTAGTATTTAAATTCCTTCAGAACTCTGTCTCTTCTCTGTGTTTCTCCATGCATGTTTGCCCCCTTTTCAGAGTAGGATCCAATGTTTCCTTTAAAAAGAAAAGTAATTTGCCATGCTCTACCCTACCATGGAGTTCTCAGCATTGTTGGAACTTAAGTTGTTAGAGTGGTGGCAGTTATAAAGAATACAGTCATGGAATTTCTTCTGAGCCCCTTTGCTTTTTTCCTGATGGTTTTGGACAAATAGTTGATTTTGTATTTTTATGTGTGTTTACTTCAAAACATAAAATCTCCTCAAAAGCATTTATTCTCTAGGGGGAAAAATGCCAATATCTCTTCAGTTGCCAAATTAGTAAGTTCAAGGTTTACCAAGAAAATAAGCATTAACAGAGTAGATATGTAAATTATTCTTAATTAAGTCTAAGGCTTAGGTCAGTCAAAACAAAAATCAAATTAATATAGTCAAGATAATTTCCTTTAAAACAAGATATATTGATATTTGTTATATATATAAAATGGATTTAAAAAAATAAAGTAGATCTTACTCAAATTAAAATAGAAAAAATGTAAAGAAAGGAATTAACATTCATAAGCACCTAACATGTGCTAGACAGTAAGCTTGGCCAGTGTTACCTCATTTTGTCCGTTTCATCTGGCGAATGAGATGTGATTATTTTAGCTCCACTGATAAAGAAACTGAGTCTCAGAGATGTGAAAGTGATCACCCAGTGCCAAAGCTAACGAAAGTGGAGCCCAAAGTCAAATCCAAATCTTTCTAATTACAAATTCAGAATAAAAACTACAGGAATCTTCAAGTAGAGTTTTTAGGTAACTGGTTTTTTTTTTCCCACTTCTCTATAACTATAAAATGCAGTGCACTCATTTCTTGGGTTTTGCTCCCACCAACACCTAGCGAAGTGGCAGGTTTGATAAATTACTAACCAAATGAAGAAATCATGTTTAATTCATTTGTTTTTAAATTCTATACAGTAGCTCAGTATTTATATATCCAGATTTCAAAGTCTTATTCAGTACTGTAAAATGATCAGTAAGCAAAAAAGACTAAAGTAAATAAAGAAAAGGAAAAAATAAAACACAGAGGGTTTCCTGAATTTAAGAACTCTAACTACGTTTACTGTACTTGCTAGGAAGTAGAACCATATCTATTCTCTATTTCTTTTCCAAAACGTTATTCATTCTGCCCATTACAATTCTATCCATCTTGTTATACTGTCTCACTGCATTGCGTTAGATTAGACCAGTTCTTGATGAAAAGGTCAGAGCGCTATATTACTGAACGCTGGCGCCTTTTCTGCAGAGGAGTTCATTTGTGTACACCCACCTCCTGCAGAGTAGCCTCCTCAAAGTAATGGGGAAGAGTTACGTTTTCCTATTAGAACACTGGCCTCCAGTTCTTTAACCTTTGGACCTGCAATGAACTCTATAATATTAAATGATCTCTTGGCTATATACTCTGAACCTAGGAGCTACTACTGTGGTTATCTCTTGGATCTGTTTTCATTCTTGTCCATAACAAAACTGATTTTTTTTTTAAATGCCTTTTACTGCTGCTTCTTGAGAATATTCTGCTGGGTGAGCATTCTTGACTGATTACCCTAGAGAGGTCAGTTCTGTCTTCTGCTGTCATCTAGGTACCTATTAGCAGATCACTGTGGACACCACTCCATCTACCCATCAATTGCACATTACCAGTCTCCCTCTCAACACTTGCATTACTTGCTCATATGCTCTCTTCAGCCATTGGTTCATGATATCTGCTTGGTGGGGTGGATAACATCCTGGTCAAATGGCAGCCACATCAGTGAAGTACGTAGGGAGAGCACAGGGTTTTAAATCAGTGACTTGAACTCACCATCTGTACTTTCCTGTTCTACTTTTCTGATTATTTTTTATATATTGAAACACTTTAATTAGCAAGTGATAGATTCTCATTGAGAACAAATCAGTATGATGGAAAAGCTAATACATACACTCAGCCAACCCCACCCCTCCTGTGTGCACTTTTATGTTTTTATGTTTATTCTCCCAGACCTTTTAATCATGCACATGTAAAACTTACTTTCTTCTTTTTCCCCCTCAAAACTGGGTGATGTGCATACTATTGTGCTATTTGATTTTTCATACACATCTTTTCATGTCTCATATACAGATTTCCCTCCTTTAGAATGGATTAATAATGTCCCACAAGATACATGATTGTGTACTATTTTATTACTTATAAACATATAGGTTGCTTCTAATTTTTTTAGCCATTATAAAAACGTTTCCATGAAATCTTTAGTCATGCACTTCTTTGTGTATTTATGCAAATATTTCTGCGTGACAGATTCATAGGAAAGAAATTGCTAGGTCAAAAGAAGTGATTTAATATTCTAGTAAACAACCACAATGATAATAGAGGACTTTCTATATGCCAAGTGCTTCTGTAAGTTCTTTACAGGTAATAACATTTAATCTTTACAACAATTGAGTGAGGCAGGTACTACTGTTATTCTTATTTTACAGATGAGGGAACTGAAGCACAAAGAGGTTCAGTAGCCTAACCAAGGTCCCCAGCTAATATGTGGTAGATCCTGAATTCAAATCTAAGGAATGTGGCCTGGATTCTTTCTATGCACATCATCTCCAAAACTTGCTTTCCAATTAATTTTTATATTAGTTATCCTGCCAGCTTTGCCAAGTGTGGATATTATTAAATTTTTTAGATAATTACAGATTTTTTAATTTAACATTGAAACTATCTAAATCTTGGTATAATTTCATGATGCAATAAAGTGCAGTCAGTAGAATAAACACAAGGGTACAAAATGAGGCAGAATATTAAGTGCCAAAAAGGGTGGTATGGATAAGAAGAGAGAAGTGGCAGCAAGTGAGAGTCAACAGAATAGGCTGGAATGACTGGGAAAGCCATAGAGAGGTGGCAGAGCTTGGATGGAGGGTAGTACTTAAGTATATGTAAGGCTTGCAGAAAGGGATATTGTTGAGTTAGTGTGGGGTGAATTTGATCATAATTGATGGAGGCAATATTTCTAAAGCCAAGAGTTACTTAGGGAATTTGGAATTTCCCATCAAAACAACAGGAACCCTTGGTTCTAGGAGAAGAAGAGTAGTAAGATAAAATCTGTATGCTGGAAATTTTAGTCCTGCTAAGAGATATAAAACATAATAGAAGTGTATGAAAGCACAATGTTTTTTGGAAGGTGACAGATATATCTAGATTTGGTAAAGAGGTTCCAGACTAAGGGACTGGAATACTTAAGTACAGATTGAATCAAATAAACTCTGTTATGAATGATGAACAAGATGAACTTATTGGTTAGGATCAGCAAACTAAGCAGAAAGGGTAAGTTCCATGAGGTTTTCAATGATTTGAACTTGGATAGCAGAAAGAATAGTGTCATCTGGTTGGAAATTGGGATGCTGAGAACTGGAGTAGATTGAGAACACCTTATGTTAGTTTTTAGAGTTGATGAGATTAAACTAGAGGGAAAACATCTAGCAAGGATATCTGTTAGACAATTAGAAATGGAGTTCATTTGGAAGATGAGGATAAGGACTAGAAATAAATTTTTAAAGTTTAATAAAGATGAAAGCTGAAACTGTAAAACTATAGAAAGGGTAATGAGAAAAGAGAGCAGAGAGCCACGGGGTGATACTGGGGAATGGCACATAACAAAAAACTGAAAGAAGAAGGTGGCTACAAAGATGGCAGAAAAGGACTGAACCAGAGAAGGAAACAGTGAATCCAGAAAGTAGACAATGAAGGAAGCCAAGGGGGATACGACTACAAGGAGGTAATCAACCATGTCAAAGCTAAAGATATGGAAAAATGGTCCGTGCCATTTTTATATATATAAATATATATACTGGAAAAGTATATATATATTTATATAGTTTAAAGAGAGATCATTGGGGACTCTCAAAATTTCCAGTAAAGTTTGCTGTAAGATGACAAGAGATGATTTAAAACTTGATTGGAAATAAGTGATTAAATATGAATGGTACATTCAAGAAATTTCATAATTAAATATGAGGAATAAGATAACATCTAAAGAAGTCAGAAGGTTGATGCATAGGCTGGTTGAGTATTTTCTTAAGTATTTCTGAGTTAATATCTGGGGGAACTTGTAGGATCCTGAAAGATTAAGTTATTTTAATCTCATTATCAAACTCTTCTGCAAAAATATATAGATATACTGTTTCAATCTCTGTAATCAGAAGTGAAAAATTCCTATTTATTGATAAATTTTGTGTTTTAGCCAATATAAAATAAAAATTTATTAACATAAGTTTTAAAACATTGTTTCAACTAGTTTTTTTCTGTTTTGATTATAAAAATAATAGATACATATTGGAGAATAGAAAATATAGAACAACATGTAAAAGGAAAAAATTTATAATTTACTAAACTTTTGATATATTTTCCTGCAACTTCATTGTATCCTTATTTTAAATACTTCACAAGCTTTATATGAAATATGTATCCCTTTCATATAGCACTCCTACATAAGTATTTTATATAACTTTCAAAATTACAAAATACTTAAGTTTATTTCTCATTTTAAGTCAATATTTTAAATAAATTTAAAATACTAAAAATTTACTAAAAAATTTCCAGGTAAACTTCTTCTGTATTTAGAATTATGTTTTGAATAGAATTCCAGAGACAGAATTATCAAATCCAAAGTTCTGAATATCTAGAAGGCATGTAATGCCCAAGTAGCTTTCCAACTATAAATTTGTTCCAATGAAAACTTCATTAGAATATTAGATTTTTCCACAAAATCTCTAGTACAAGGTGGTTGTTTTTGTTTTAAATGTTTGTTACTATATTAGGTAATATAATTAATTTGATTACAAAAATAAATATTTTCAATATTTATTAACTAGCTGAATTTCTTTTTGTGAATCATCTATAACCTTTATTCATTTTTAATGGTGCTTTTGAGTTTATCAATTTGTGTTTCTTTTATTCATTAAAGATAGTAACCCTCTATATCATTTGTTGCAAATATTTTTCACTCAACTGATTACATGCATAGGATGTCTTTTGACCTACAAATATTTTCAGATGTTTGCCTTTGTGGTTTATATCCTTAATTTTAAGCCTGTGGAGACTTCCACATGTAAATATCAAATAAAATTCATCTATATTTTCTTTTTTCAGTTGGATTTTTCAATTTAAACTTAATTTATCAAAATTTGTTTTCAGTATATGATATATAATAAGGCTATAAAGCTTTTCTCCAAATAGTAACTGATTCCCCAATTATTAAATAATTCTGCCCTGTCCCGCTGATAATTCTTTTGCCATTGTATCTTAAATTTATTGGAATTCTGTTTCTGGACCTTTTCTCCTATTCTGTCTGACCATTTATAGCCCAGGATTAGACTAATTTATTTATTGTTGCCTAATAAAGTATTTTAATATTCATGAGAATAATACATTTTCATTTATCTCTTTTTAAATAAGTCCTCAGTTATTCAGTGTTTTTAAAAGTTCTTAGTAACTTTTAATAAGTTCTGTTTTTAGTAAATCCTTAGTTTCTATTGTCATTACTTCTCAAATTAGCTTTGGGTTGTATAAAAAAAATTAAGTATTTGGGATTCTGATGAAAATGTAGTAAATATATAACTAAATATCCAAATAAGTGATATCCTTAAGGCATTTTATCTTAACTTTAAACTTTATTCATTGTTTTGTGCCTAAATCACATTTCATTGTTTTATCACATTTTAATTAACTTTATTTCAGTATATACCTTTTTCTTGTTTTTTTTTTCTGGCTGCTTTGAGAATGATATATTGTCATCCAAAATCATGTAACTTTGTCTATTATATTTTAATCTATCAAGGAACATTCTTTTCAATTTGTCAAGTGTTAATTTAGTTATTACCAAAAAAATTAATGTCACCATTTCCAGAAACTATACTGTATTTTCTGTTTTTAATCATTGCCTTTATATAAACTTTCAGACCTTGTGTTTATTCTTATTTTGTATATCTTATTCTGTTCTCAGTTTTGAAAGGGATTTCTAATGATTCAGTTGTTGTTTTAAAAGAAATGTTCCTTATCACAGCTAGGAACCATCCTTCAAATCTGAATAAGAGATTTTTATAATGAATGGGCACTGAAATTTATCAAATGCTTTTTCAGAATTTATGAGATATTAGATATTTATTAGATATTAGTGATATTTATTAGAATACTTAAAACACCATTTCTTGTTAAGATAAACCCTACTCTGTGATAGAGTTGTATTTTTATCAATACTTCGTTGAGAATTTTTGTAATTATATGTATAAATTGGTGTAGTTAGGTTTTCTTTTTATACTACCCATGTTTTGTCTTAATGTTATATATAAAACTAACTATGGAGATTATTATCTTGTTCAAAAGCAATAGAATTGAAAAAGAAAAACCAAAGTCCTTATATGTAGACAAAACAATTACTTCCATAGAAAGCATAGGAAAATCTATAGAGAAACTACTGGAACTAATAAGGATTTTCCATTAGATTGTTCACTATAAAATCAGTATACAAAGTCAGCAGCATAACTTTACACAATTAATAGCTAACTAGAATATGAAATAGAAATCCATTTAAAATAGGAATAAAACAATAGAATACTTACAAATAAATTTTGCAAAATATGTATAAAATCTCTAAAAGTATTTGAAATTTTACTCAAGGCAACATTTGTGAGGAGAAGAGGATGACAGACAATAAGATGGTTGGATGGTATCACCGACTCAATGGACATGAGTTTGAGTAAGCTCCGGGAGTTGGTGATGGACAGGGAAGCCTGGCGTGCTGCAGTCCTTGGGGTCACAAAGAGTTGGACACGACTGAGCAACTGAACTGAACTGAATACCCACAACCCCAAACTCCCAGAACCTCTATAATTAAGGGATTCCCATGAGCTGCTACAGAGCAAATTTAAACTCCATAGTCATCTATTTGGGCTTCCCTGGTGACTCAGTGGCAAAGAATCTGCCTGGAATGCAGGAGACCTGGGTTCGATGCCTAAAGGAGAGCATGGCAACCCACTCCAGTACTCCTGCCTGGAGAATTCCATGGACAGAGGAGCCAGGCAGGCTCCAGTCCATAGGGGCGCACAGAGTCGGGCACAACTGAAGCGACTAAAGCAGCAGCAGCAGCAGTCATCTATTCACATAAACTGTTTTCAGCTATTTGCACATTTTTCCTGCAACGAGAGTAACTTGCCTCTGTAGCTACTGTCTTACAAGAGAGAATACTTTTGTGTAACAGAAGCCAGACATATATCAATAACCGTTTATTTGATAAAGAAAATCTATTGGGTTGACTGTAAAGTTTGCTCAGATTTTTCAGCAAGATGTTATGGGAAACCTAAACAAACATTTTTTGGCAACCCAATACATTAAGTATGCCTATAATTTTATTACTTTGCCATTGATTGACTTACACAACACTAAAACCTAGAAAACAAAGTTACTTTCCCATTAAACAGTTCATCCCTTCCTAACACTTACCTTCCTGTTCAATACACACATTATCCAAATTTCTATTCAGTCTCTCATGAAGCTCCTTCAATATGCACATACGGAGCTAGACACTGGGAATATAAAATTAAGACTAGGCTTATTCTAATAAATTCAAATCTAATAAAGGAGGTGTATCTATCTGATATCCACCTGATAGTTTAAATGGTGCTATTGTTCAGTGACATGCTTTCTACAACACAGCTTCCCCAGTCTGAGGTTCTTTTGGCTGAAATATGTCTCCAAGTCATATTCTGTGAGGAAACTGTGTGTGTGTGTAAAATAAATTTTCTTAGCTCTTGAATTTTTGAAAATTACTTTTTGTTTCATTCTTACATGAGAAACAGCTTTCCTAGATTTAAAATTCTATGAGCATAGACACTGTCTCTCATAAGTTTATTGCCATTGCTTATTTCCTTCTGATGTTTATTTTGTGAGGAAAAATATAGGCCAGCCGAAATTCTTTGCATTTTTCTTCTTGGATACATTTCTTCTTCCTCCAATTCCTTCTTTTCTCCTTCTCCTCAATTTCTTTTCTTTTTACCTGGATATATGTGTGTATAGTTTGTGTTTTTCAATTTTCCTAAACCAAATTGAATTCTTTAAAAATTCAGAGCTATTTTTAAGCTCAAGAAATTTGGTTTTATTATAATTTGATTATCCATGGTTTCTTCAGGAGCATCATTTCCAGCAGTATGCTTTCACCTAAATCCTTGAGATATTGTTACCTCATGTTGTAGAAATTATTTTCCTGAAGTCCCTTAGCGTACTTAGTCGCTCAATTGTGTCTGACTCTTTGCAACCCCATGGACTGTACCTACCAGGCTCCTCAGTCCATGGAATTCTCTAGGCAAGAATACTGGAGTGGGTGCCATACCCTCTTCCAGGGGATCTTTCCAACCCAGGGATCAAGCCTGGGTCCCCTGCATTGCAGACAGATTCTTTCCATCTGAGCCACCAGGGAAACCTTTTATATGTTCCAGTTCAGTTCAGCTCAGTTCAGTCACTCACTCAGTCATATCCAGCTCTTTGCAACCCCATAGACTGTTGCATGCCAGGCTTCCCAGTCCACAACCAACTCCAGAAGCTTGCTCAAACTCATGTCCATTGAGTCAGTGATTCCATCCAACCATCTCATCCTCTGTCGTCCCCTTCTCCTCCTGCCTTCAATCTTTCCCAGCATCAGGGTCTTTTCCAATGAGTCAGTTCTTCATATCAGGTGGCCAAAGTATCGGAGTTTCAGCTTCAACATCAGTCCTTCCAATGAATATTCGGCACTGATTTCCTTTAGGATTGACTGGTTTGATCTCCCTGCAATCCAAGAAACTCTCAAGAGTCTTCTCCAACACCACAGTTCAAAAGCATCAATTCTTCAGCTTATTTTCAAATAAGAAGATCCATTCAGGTCATACATTTCAGGTAAACTGGATTACCCTTAGCCACTTTTCAAAAAACTTTGGCTACAGATAGATCCAAGCATTTGAAGCTGGGGGGGTGGGGTGCAGTGTACAGCCCCTAGCCTTATCTAACCTAGCTGTTTCTACTATTATGTTTATTGATGTCAGTGACTACCAAGAAGAAAAGATATGCCTAAGGCTCTCATCCCTCAATGGATCTTATTTTCGTCTCTTACCAACAAGTGATTTCTATGGTGTGAATACATACTGCCTACTACTGTATGGGAGTAATCTTTCTCATCCGATTCTCCCCCAGGTAGGAGTGTTTGCTAGCAGTCGTGGTGCTAATGAATAGATCTTAAAAGAGAGATGCTAACAGATCAAGTGACACACATAGTGATTAGAAATAATTCTTAGTCACTAGTCAGAACTGAAAGTTTGGTTTTCTGATTTTTGCCACTTCTGAGTTTCCACTTAGAAAAAAAAAGCACTGATTGTCATCCACATCCACATCCTACCTATTTGCCAGATTTTTACTATTCATTGACAGTCTGTCCCATTGAGTGAATTCCAAAAGACTTTTTTAGAGACAAGCTAGTTTGTCAGTGGAAGGAGAACTTCAATGAAAATAATGAGACCCACCACTGATGCTGCCCAGCTATGGATATTTATATGAGACACTTAGCCTCAACTCCCTCACCTCTGAAACAAAGATATTGGCTCAAATAGTTTCAAGACCAACACTGTTTCTAACATTAAAACTATATATTTTTCAATACTAAAATATTTCAGTTTTAGGATAACTAAACTTTCAGTAACTACTTCTAGGATTTGACACATTTCAAATTTTAGTAATCACTGATTAATTTTTTAGCAACACTTTAAGGATGCTATAGCCATGGAAATTCACTGATATAAAGTAACACTATAAAAATGTTTCAATCAATAGTAAGTTTACGGATAAAACACAGAAAACTATGAAATCATAAGAGTCCCTGAAGGCAATATTAATTTAAACATACATTTGAATGATTACTGTGGGACTTAATATAGACAGTTGTAAATGAAAGCCAAGTGTTATCACACAAAAAACATAATCTTAAAATATATAGATGTTTTCTGTATGTTCCTGAAAGGAACATTTACAAAGCATATTCTGTATGTCCCCTGTCTTCAATTTCTGCCTTTCTGCCTTTTAGCTCAGCAAGACTTTAAATGCCATTAACAGCAACAACAACAAGACAGAGTTTACTTTCTCCTCTTTGATGTGAAAAAGGAAAAGGGGAAGGGGAACGAGGAGAAGAGAAGCTATTTCAGAACATCACAGCATGTCAGAGATCTGAGGTCAAATCTCAGTTTTCCATTTACTGACTTTGACAGGCAACTAACATCTGTGCCCAATTTCACCCATTGTGTAAAATGCACACACTACCTTTATCTGATACCAGAGCCAGATCTTATCCTTAAAGTATTCAGCACGATGCCTGGCACACACAAGTAGTCAAAAATTGCACCCATTATTGTTCTCATTACTATAAATTACTTCAGATATAAATGTTAAATGACAGGGAGATAATGAACAAAGAACAGAGAAGGAAAGCACAAGAAGGGATAAGAGGAGGAACAGGGTTTAAGTCAAGCCACTTCCTGGTTTCTTCTACTTCCACCACCTCGGATGATGTCTAACAAGCTAGAAGCCTGAACAGAGGTGAGTTATTCCCACCTGGAGTCCTAGACTTGAAGGTAGGAAGAGCAGGTCAGCTGATTCTAAACTGATTCTACACTGCCAGAGTGGTCATTCCTCCTTAATTCTCCACACCTTTTATGAGGCTCCCAGCAGAGTCCCATGAGGACAGATTCAAACCCCTTTGTCAGGGGCTTAAGAAGTTTGGTAAACGTGTACAAATGACTGGAGCAGCTGTGATATTTTTCATCTAATATCCTGCTGCTGCTGCTGCTGCTGCTAAGTCATTCCAGTTGTGTCCAACTCTGTGCGACCCCGTAGATGGCAGCCTACCAGGCTCCTCCATCCCTGGGATTCTCCAGACAAGAACGCTGGAGTAGGTTCCCATTTCCTTCTCCAATGCATGAAAGTGAAAAGTGAAAGTGAAGTCGCTCAGTCATGTCTGATTCTTCATGACCCCATGGACTGCAGCCTACCAGGCTCCTCCATCCATGAGTTTCCAGGCAAGAGCACTGGAGTGGGTTGCCATTGCCTTCTCCAATCTAATATCCTACAGGGTACTAATTGAGACTTGAAGGTAATTATCAATTTAAAACATTACATGCATAATCATTACTAATTGCTTTTAAAATTATTCACTCCTCCACAAAATGTACTAAACTTACATTAAGTGAGAGATTCATCCTATTAGGGAGATTAGGCAATGGCAACCCACTCCAGTACTCTTGCCTGGAAAATCCCATGGACGGAGGAGCCTGTTAGGCTGCAGTCCATGGGGTCGCTAAGAGTCGGGCATGACTGAGCGACTTCACTTTCACTTTTCACTTTCATGCATTGGAGGAGGAAATGGCAACCCACTCCAGGATTCTTTCCTGGAGAATCCCAGGGATGGAGGAGCCTAGTGGGCTGCTGTCTATGGGGTCGCACAGAGTCGGACACGACTGAAGTGACTTAGCAGCAGCATATCAGTCTTATGGTAATCAGGATCTCTTATCAAAAAGTTTTTTTTTTTTAATCAAAAGCTGTTCTTCTAAAGAGAACTTCAAATAAAACAAGTAGTTCTTTCATTCTCCTTCCCTTTACCAATGTTTACTCATAGAGCATGACTCATTCCCAGATAGAGGTTGGTATTCATGATCCAATAACGTTGGTGACAAAGGACACATTCTAGAAGCCCGTTGATTGATTTGAGGCACAATAGTCTAATTTCTATGGGTTCAGAATTGACAAGATTATGTAACAGGCATAACCTCTGATTAAATTTTCATTAACTGCTCATAAAATTGTTAAATAGCTGAATAAAAAGCTCCATATTAGATTATTTTCATATTTCATCCCATTGAAATTGGAAATCTCTTATGTTGCCTTTTTTTCTCTTTTTGGAAAATAGCTGATTCATTGATATATGCTTTCTTCAGTTTGAAGATGCTTTATTCAATTCCATTTTTATGCTGGGATGGGCAACCAACAGATCTTGCCATGCACAGATGTCAGATGGATCAGATCAAGGTTATAGCAAACCAACCCCACCAAATGGGAAAAAATATCTACTGCACAGTACAACACAGATGTAACACATCTGACTGAGTTAAGCTGCTTCCATAGTTTTAGCAACTGCAAGCGTATTAAATGAATCAACTCAAACGTGTACAGTCTTCACTTTGCACAGTAATGTAGGACCATAAGAATAACTGTGTAAACTGAAACTGTTCAAAGCAATCTTGCTTAATAATAGAGAAAATTATAATTCCATGAAGATTTTAAAAAATATTTCGTCAAAAGAAACAAAACCTTTTGCTGTCAGCTATAAATATAGGAATAAGGAAATGAAATGTATAAGGAAATTTAAAAAAAATAGTAAAACATTCACTTAATATGCTGTAATTGGAAACATTAGAAACACTGAGAATCAAAGCATTTCATTTCTTTTTAAAATCTTATCAAGAGTAGTGTGAACAGTGCTTGCTTTTTTCTTCTCATCATGTAAATATAAGGAACGATCCTCTTTTCCGTGCCTTGGCAAATTACCATTCCAAAGTTTGGATCAATCACTGACAATTTATCCTTCCTGCTTTCCATGCTGTAACTGACATATCTCAGACTTCCTTTAATGTGAAGTTTTTCTTCAATGTCACCTCCACCAGGACATCTTCATCATCTTTCTCATTTATGTCAATAAGGTCACTTTCATTAAGTTTCTTGTCTGCCTCTCTAGGGTCCCTCCTATTGGCAGTAATGTCAATATTCCCAAGGTCAATAATTTTTTTTCTATTAGTCCATTTACATTCTATACAAATTTCACTCCAGTGTTATTACTTTTTGTTCCTTCATTCCACTTTTTTTCTTGGCTGGCGGTTCCCTCTTGATTATCCAGGTTTTTAAAATGTCACACGGGTTTAGGAAACAAGGCAGCAACACAACTACGCACTTTGTTGTGTGTGAACTGAACAGGGGCACAGTGACCAGTCACCAGACTTTAAAAGAAGTGATGTGATTGGTCAGTGATGATAATACCTATCAGTTACTAATATGGTGACGTGTGGACTGAACTACTAGCAGCAAAGTTTGTACTTTAGGCAATGACACGTGTTTAATAGGCCATGATAACTGAAATTTGAATGTGTCATTGGGAAATGGGTGTTATTTAACTAAACTATAAGAACTGAAATCTGGGCATACCATAGAATATAAAATTGTGCAAAATGAGGATTGCTCCCATATTTGATCAGTGAATAAATATAAATTGGCCATTTAATAAATATCAAAAGTATGTTATTTATTATATGAATTAGAGATAAGTAGTATGGATTATTATTATTAATAGAGGTTTCCTGCCATTATGGAATATAGTTAGAAAGAAAAAATCTGCCTGATTATCTACAATACTAGGCATAACATGGGTGCTGTGGAGTGGTATAAACACCAGGCCATGGAAGCACAAACCCGGAGTTCTCAGGTAACAATTATGAATAGCCTGACTATTAAACAATACTTACAATAATAATAAAACCTTTTAAACTAGTTGCTTCTACTGAGAACTGTAAGAAAACTGTCCCATTTTTAATTCCACTTTTTAGGGGTGTAGCACATTAAACAAGCAACTCTCAAGACTATGCTTGACGTGATTGAGCAGTAAATTTCACATCTTCTTTTAAAAAAAGGAAATGTGTTTTCTGCTAAATCTTTACACCCAAGGGTTTCCTCAAAATTGTTCGGGGATTGCTGAGTACGTAAGTTTGGTTTTCAACATGGTTTTTTTTCCTACCAGTGGAATCCTTCAAATTTTTTAGAAAACACACACAGGCCCAGAGTTAGGATGTGCAAGTGGATGATGAGAGAGCAGCAATTTGGGAAAGGGAAAATCGTACCTATGCATTTAGAGTACCTTTTAAAAAGTTTTAGGCACATTTCTATAGCTGTTAGTTGTTTTCAAACAGCATAAAATGTCTCCTCTGTAACTAAGAGCACATATTTTCCAAATTCAAGTTTTATATATTTTCTAATAAAAATCAGATTTTATAACAACACAAAGCCTTTAAGTTACCTTGGTAAAGTTTCCGATTAGGAACCCAGATGAAGAAATGGCACCTCCTGCTGAGCGCTTTGATGGAAAGCTTTTCTCATTTACAAACTTGTTAAATCAATAACTTTCCTGACCATCACTTCTAGATGTTTACTCTGGAAACAAACCAGCCATTGCTCCATGACTGCTTATGGTAATACTGACATGATCACCCATAAAAGTCTTGATCACAAACCCACATACTGAGCAGACTCTGATCTTTAGTATAACAACAGAGACAAATACACAACCTGAATGCATTTTCACTCTCATTTACTGTGATTTCAACAATAGTTAAACAAACAATATAACCTTTAGCAATCAAGAAAACTCATTTCATGGAATTCTTGGTTCACGAAAGGTTTTACATCATAGTGGGAAAGAATATTCCCTAATAGACATTCAACATGAGGGCTCTTAAAAACTTTCCATCTCTAGTGTACTCAACCCAGAAAATTTTACTGAAGAAACTAAGAATTCCAAAGTTGTTGGGGAAAACTCTAGTCACTCTGCTTTTGTCTTACAGCAGTATTTGATTTAGATAAGTATAGTGTCAATGGAGTTTTCTCTCTAATTTTCTATGAATCTTCAAGGTATTTAATAACTTTGGAATACTCTTAAGAATTATTATTATCATAAACCTGGATCCATTTACCAGCAGCTCTTACGTGCAAGGCACATAATGTCTTACATATTTTTCAAAATTATGCTTTTTTAGCCTCGTTATAATGTTGCCAGGTAGATGGGATTATCAACACTTTACAAATAAGGACATGCAAATTCACAGTTTTAAACTGTTAATGTGTGACAGACAGATTCATGATCAGGGAAGTCTGGTTTCATTGCCCAGGGATTTAATACTTTGTTATACATGTCTTATAATTCAAGGGGCACCATAAACATCGTGGTCTATGTATAATAGTGTTTGAGGAGATCAAAAATATAACCACAGATTATTTCTAGAATAGTAAAAAAAAAAAATATTTTATTGTAGAGGTATTTGGACAGAGCTTCATTGGATAATGGAGGAAGGGTGTTCTAAACATTTGTTTTGAGTTGATGAAAACATAAAGAAAGGTTTGAAAAAATTAAGCCAAAGACAGTATGGACCAGAAGTGCTGATGAAGGAGAGGTCATCAGGAGCATCCTAGCAAAGGGCCGTGTTTTGGGATTTGACTCAAGGTATAATAGGATGCAAGTAGGAGGTTTTCCAAAAGGGATTGCAGTGATTAAAAAATGATCTTTTACACAGATGAGACAAATTCTTTCAAAACCTAAATTTGACTATGCCACCCATAGCCAAAATCTTAAAAGACTTCTCAGTAGCTCCAAGATAACATCTAACAATTTTTAAATGACATTCAAAGTACCAACATTTTCTCTAACATTCCCTATTGTTACTTCATCTATGCTCCATACATCCTGAACTCCTCACAGTTTCCAGGACACACCATTCTGTTTTACGCATCCACATATGGGAACATGCTATTTCTTGCTTCTCTGTCTAAAAAAAAAGTGAATTTCAACTAAACCTTCAAGAGCCTCTTAAAGCATTTTCTCCCCTGAAAAAAATCCATCATGATAATCGTTGTTAAACAGTGAATGCCCATATTTTACATCTTATCCCCCACCAAGATTGTCTCAATGTTCAAGACCTAAGAATATTACAAAAATACCAGGGACACTTCCATTAAAGTTATGAGCAAATCAAAGATGTTAACTCTATTAGCCAAGGTTACAGAAGGAATCAGATGGCACACCCACACTTGAAAAAGATTCAGTGGAGAAACTATGGACAACAGATGGGCAGGATAACAAGAGACCAGAAAGAGTAGTAAACTAATCTCACTGACAAATAACAAGGGAGGAAAAAGCTCCTAGAACCAGGAATGAGACTCACCTGCCTGAGGGATGGTGAGGGCAATGTCACCTTTTTGGTTGCAAGATTCTTCCAGCAAAATGGTGACACCATAGGAAGGAAACTAAAGAAATAAATATCTGACCTGAGTCTACTGCCTCTTTTGCATATCTTGCCAGGACTTCTCACCATCTATAGAGCATCGAGACCACTGACTTGTCCATCTAGGGGCAGAGGACAGAGTGGAGAAGGGTGAAAAATGAATCTGGAGAGCCAAGTGAAGGATAACAAACATATCCACTTTTAACACTGTCATGGCATGTAGTATTACAAATATAAGCCAATAAAATTAGCCAAGGCAAATATTAAGAGGTATAAAAACTGGACAGGAGAAGTGTAATTCATTGAAAATAATACATGTGTATACTTACAAAACTCAAAACGAGTAATGAAAATATTTCATTAAAAATTCAGTTGGCTGAATAAAAAAATATACAAAAATCACTAGCCTTCCTGTTATCCAATATAATGGAAAAGGGATCCCATTTAAAATAGAATGAGATGTAATAACTAGGAATAAGCTTTTTAACTGTTCAAGATTGACATGAAGAAAAATGTAAAGCATAATTAGAATACACAAAAGGAGACTTAAATAATGGCAAGATATGTTCTATTCTTCATATCACAAGGATCTCACCAGTTTAGGGATGATGTCAAACTATTTTATTTTCCCAAAAAATATTACCAGTCCCTCTTATGTGTCCTACTTTCTACTGCATAGACACCTCCCTTACTGATATCAACATCCGGGCACACACCATGTTAGTTACGTGCACTGTTAGAAGGTTATTCAGGTTTTTAAGATATTGTTCTGCCCACATTAAAGTTTTAGTTAGTTATTGGATTAAACGCTCTCTTTCTCTCTCTACAAACAGGGGAAAATAGTGACTCTAGCAGTAGAAGGAGGAAAGGAGAAGGAGGAAGCCGTGGCTTCTCTGATGTGCACTGTTCCTCTTTCTCCTGGTGGCAATTTCCATGATATTGAGGAAGAGAGAAAGAGAGAAAAGAGACAGATGAGTCTTTATTTAAGCCAACACAATATTGTAAGGCAATTATCCTTCAATTAAAAATAAGTAAATAAATAAATAAAAAAAAAAGCTGCAATGCTGACCATTAGTAGTCATTATCTAAGGGTCACTGTCTACTCAGTTAGTAGTAGAACTTTTCCAGATCCTTCTCTTAGGGGAAGAACAAGCTTGGTAGAACTGGCTGGTGTGAAATGTATTTTCAAGTAGTTCCCCAGGGCATCGATGAACTCTTCCAAAACTCAAGACCTAGCCACTTTTTCCTGCTGCACCCCACCTGGGTGTATGGGCACATACATTCCTTTGAGATGCTTGCCTCTTCACCATGTTGTTGACAATCCCTGATAAAATCAGAGCCTATGGTCACATTTTCCCTCTCTTGTCCCCAAACACTGGCACTTCAAGCCCATTCAGGAGCCATCTCCCATATTTCTCAGCAACTGTGACCTTAAGCAGAGAGGGAGGTCCCAGCACACACTTGGCCGTGCTCAGGTCATACTGTCTGCTAAGTAGGCAGCCAATTAAAAAATGAAATGCTCATCTAGCTGGCACTTTCAGAGTACTTCTCTTGGAATTTTCTTCACTTCAGGAAAAGGAAACACTTCTCACAAGCAATGAGCAGCTCCTTGGCTAATGCCCGAAGTGATCACTTTCTGTCTTTCAGTCCTTTTATTAACAAATGGTTGGGGCAGGGTCGGGCTGAGAGTGGTGCTTGTGGTGAACCAGGTTTTCTCAGTAGATCCTGTTAAGAGGTTCTGGCTGAAATGTAGTGATTTTTTTTCTCAAGTTAGAAACTGAAAGTCTCTTAGAATCTCTTCTTTTCTGCTTAGTCATTAGCCATTTATTTCATGAAAATAAGATTCTTATTAATCTCATATATATTGCAAATGGTTAAAATCTCTGTTGGGCAAAATGAGGTTCCACCTACCTTTGATAAATACCATTTCTAGAAATTATACTATAAACTTGTAAACATGAAAAGTAATTATTTGTTATAGTTCATAAGAGCAAGAGACTAGAAACCACCAAAGTGTGTTTAAATAAATAATGGTATGTCCATATAGTGGAATAAGGGCTAAATATTATTTTAAATATTTTAATGTTTTCATTATTTGTAAGCAGATTTTTTTTTAAGCAAGTATTCATGAAACCTTGACTTTGCAGTTAATGCTGTGATATTCCAGACCATATTAAAGAGTGGGACATAGCTTTGTATATGTGGAAATGGAATGATCTTAATACATTTTTAGGTAAAAAGACAAAGGTAAGGTAAAGGATAATTAGAGTGTGTGTTTCTATTTGAGAAAAAAATGTGTATGTTTATAGATGATATGTTAATAGATGTGTGTTTGTGTGTATATGAGGTTGATGCAATTATCCCTATTTTACAAATAAGAAAACCAAGACTTGAGAACATGGCAAATTCTGATCACAGAACCAGATGTGGCATGACTATGATTTGAATTCCAAGTGCCTAAATCACAGGCACTTTTCAATACAACATTCCTAACCCTTGACTAACTTTTATCAGGGTGGAATTGATTAATCCTTTTTATATCATCAAATTATAAGTGTACCTGTTTAGAATATATCACACAATATGCAGCAGTGTGTGTGTGTTGCTCTTCCCTGGTCTGAGTCTGGGCCTCGTGAGGGCAGGTGCTCTGTAGAGCCATCTCTGTATCCTTGGTGCTCTGGTGCGGCACACCCAAGAAGAGCACTTCAGAAAGGAATGAAGGGCAGTGATACATCTTCATACGTAAGTGACAAGGAGAGCTTTATTAAGTGCCTAGAGTAAGGCAACTTCAAGTTTTTTTTTTTCTTTTTAACAATAGTAATACTAATAGGATGCCTTATGGTATCTGAGGACTGTGTGAAAGTTTAGCTAAATGGGCTTAATATGATTATACCCAAGACTCAAACCTGCATAGCAAATCTAACTTAGTGAACATGTATCAGTATCTATTATGTGCTGTTAACAAAAAGAACCATTTGTTTCCACGATCACACTTTAAAGTTCCCGATGCACAGAATATCAATGTCCCTTATTAAGTGGTCTGGAAGGTCAGGCCAGTAAACTTTTGCTGATTTGCAGGTCGCCCCTCCAAAGATTCAGTGGGTCAGATATCTGTTCATGTGGACATCACCACCACTCCAGGAACCGGAGAGCATAAAGTCACTGTAAAAGGTATATTTTGGGTTCAGGTAGATCAAACAGCCTATAAGACTTTAACCTCTCAAAAAATAATTATATCCAAAATGTTTTTTCTGGAAACTCTGTTTTTTAAAATCTATATTAAATTATTTTAGGGCATGCTTAGAATACCTTCATGAATACAAAACTTTTGATTTAAAACAAAAGAAATTAATAGCATAAATATTTAACCTATATTACTTGAAAAGTCTAAATAGTTAAAATACATTGATAATTACATTTCAGAACTGTACGACTATGTTCTCTATGGTTGAGGCTGTTGTTGCCCCCAACTTACCAATGACATTTTAGATGTTAACTCAGTACATTCTTACTATCCACATAATCTACCTACTTTTTCTATGTGATTTTCAGCAACTGGTTTGATTTTTTTTTTAATGGGTGGTTGAATCAATTGGCTTTATATTAGAAAAATGAAATCTGAATTTAGGGGTCATTTTGAAGATGTAATTTAATGATTATTACTTTTCTCAATAGAACCATGTTCTATTTTTATATTATCATGGACAGGCACTTTAAATAGTATCTATTTGAATCAAAAGCATGGCCTTCTAATATATTTCAAAGTTTCACTACCTAAACTAACACTGTTATGGTATATAATAGATTATATACGGTATTAGTAAGCATACAGATAAATGGGCATGACTATATATGCCAGTGTTGTTAAACATTTTTCAAAAATATTTTGCTGATGTATATACCAAATGCTAGAGGTTTTATGAACCTCCTGAATGAGCAAGTTTAATTATAAGACACCTCCTTAAGGATATTATCACCATCATTAAAGAATGAGTGAAGATGTATGTATAAGAATGTTCACTTAAGTATTATTTATGATGCCTGAAATTAGGAAACTGCCATAATATGCAACAAGTGATTTGTTGAAATATTGAATGAAATCTACACACAATTAAATATTTGCAACTGGAAGATATATAATGAATTACAATGCTATCCATGATGGACTAAAAAAATGAAAATATTTTTAAGACTGCAACACATTATGATCCTATTCTGTATATAAGGATTGAAAACATCACACCAAAATATTAACAGTCGTTTCTTCTGAGTGATAAAATTATAAATTTTTCTTTTAATCTACTTTCTGTATATTTTCTAAATATTTCATAAACAGTCATAATTTTAATATGAGAAACATCATGTTGTCACCTAAACAAAAGTCATAACTTTTCAGTAGTAACAATTATCATTTTAATTACAGCTTTTTGCCATCCCAACACCACATGGCTTAGAGCTGAAAGCCCTATCAAGCATGCAGTCCAGAGAGAGAATTGTTTTTCCTAGTCCTAGTCAGTGGGGTTAGGGTGTTATTAAATGCAAGTTACAGCTTCATACATCATTTTTAAAAATAAATATCCACTTTAAAGATCAAAGGGAAAGCCTAGGATTCCACACATGGGTTTGCTAACACTTTATATTCCTTTCGTTTTCCTTCTATTTTTTAGTGATTGCTATTAATGACTTAAACTGGCAGACCACGGCAATGTTCCGCCCCTTTGTGGAAGTCTGTATGCTGGGACCCAACCTCGGAGACAAGAAGAGAAAACAAGGCACAAAAACAAAAAGCAACACATGGTCACCAAAGTATAATGAAACATTTCAGTTGTAAGTTATAACCCAGCTCCATTTTCCAACCAGGAAATAGGCCTTGTACAGCTACATTTACGGGGGACTCACAGAGTAGGAATGGCACCGGGCTTTGCTAAGGAGAGTGAAACCTGTAGGTTTAAGGATTCCTGTTCATCACTGATCCAAGGCAAATGAAGAAAACTGTAACAGGATGGCTTTGCTCTCATGAAAGTCACACTCTAGATATTAAGAAAACTTGATAAACAAAATCATAAACAAATAAAAAGCTGTCATATGATAGTGAATACTAAGCATAGCATTAAACAGCATGATAGGGTGGTCCATTGGCTGCTAAGATGAAGTGTTCAGGGAAGCCTCTCTGACTTTTAAATAGGAACCTGAGAAAATAATGGGGCTAGTTGTAGCCAGGTTATTACACCACGGCACCTAAAGGAGAAGAGCTGTTACTAAAATCGGGACTGTGAAAACTTCCTATATAGTCACTCACTCACTAGAAAAGTGACCTTCTGTGGAGACAGACAGCTTACTTGAGGAGCCTCACAGGCAAGAAGCCAAAGAAATAAAGTCTGCCCTCACTTGCATCGTTATCTCTGACTTTCCAATGATGCTCTTTTGGCTAAACCCCACTGGAAGCCAGAGCACAGAGAAACTCAGTGGGTGCAGTCCTCACAGGTCAGCATCCTCCTGCAAAGTACAAGGAGAAGAATGCAGGTGGAGCAAACGGAAGTTATCTGGCACTGAAAGAAGTCAAGGATGACTCCTAGGTTTTGGCATAAGCAGTTGGGTAGATATTCACTTGCTGAGATGGGAGAGTAGGGACAGGCCATGAGGAAAGCAAAGACTTTCTTTTAAATCTATTAATCTAGAGATAGGTATTGTACATCCAAGAGGACATATCAAATATATGGTTAGACATAAATTGAGAATTATCTGTATATAGATGTAATTAATTCTACAAATCTAGATGAGCTGACCTAGGGACAGATAGGAAGCCAAGGGGGAGGGAACATGAGACAAAGCCCTAGGGCCTTTGATACACATACACACACACACACACGCGCGCGCACACACACACACATACATATGCACACACGCACACTTACCAAGCTTCCCTTACAGCTTTGATTCTTTGTTATTTCGTATTCTTGGTTTCCCAGAGACCTTTCAGCACTCTGTTTTCTAAATAATTAACTCTTACCACTCATTAAAACTTAACTATCCTACTACATCTATTAAAAAGGTTCTAATAATGCCTGCTAACAAATCAGCTCACAAGAGTTCACCTACCTACTCCTCCAAATTACACAAAAAAATTTGATCCAATTAAAAAGTCTTCCAAAAAGTTCTAGGAATACCTGAATAATGCAAAATTCAGATATAATGTGATGAGCTACCAAGACCACGATTCTGGGGAAAAGGCAGCATTTTGACTCATTTTAATTCACAAGAAGTCCCAGAGCCTGTCATATTTTGCCATTCTATTCTTTAGCACACCCCCCCAAGATTCCATTTTCCTGAGTGTCATTCAGACTGTCTCTAAAATAAGTACACAGTTTAGTTGTCCATGTCTCGGAAACAAAAGTCTCACCTGGCAAAATATTTGATCAGAAAAAAGTCACTTAGAAAAGGAAGGAATCTGGAAGCTTGTACCACTGAGGAATAGAAGTGCATTCATTAGAAAGTCAGGACTATCTGAGGAGGAATTAAAATAAGGGACAGGGGGTATTATCCTCAGCATTTCACTGCCCAGCCTTCTTCATTAGGTTCAGTTCTGCATTGACAGGCTGTCTAGGGTTGTTATTAGAAGAGGCTAGCCTCAGCCCCAACCTTGACAGGTCTAACAGTTGCCATATGAAAGCACTGGCATTGAAGCACCAGGCACTGCTGGAACTGATTTACTCTGGAGATTTGTATCCAATTTAGCATCTTATGAATAGTGCTTGATAGTCTGAGCAGTGCATTTCCCTGAGAAAAGGCTCCTACATATAATAGCTTATCCAGGAGTCTGAGGTAGAGCAAGGAATTGGTAATAATGGATGTTGAAACAATGGCACAGAAACTCTTCCAAAAGGTATCCCTCCCCCCAGCCTGGCTTCCATGACCCTTAGTAGCCCCTCCTACCCCTATATCACTGGGGAGACCTTGCCCCCAATGATTAATGACAACATAATATTTTAATTCGAGTTTCTAGTAATATCCTTAACATCAGGGGGCAGTCAAGCATTTTTAAATTGATTTTCTATTTCTATCTAGGAAAAGAAGGAGTTTTTAAGTTAGATTGCTGAGTAATAGCAATGTAAATACATTCTAAGGAAAATTTAAAGAATATTTGCAGAGTTAAAATGCAGTGATACTTTATTTGCCAATACAGCATTCTAAACAATATATAAAAATTTCCACAGTCTATTAGAACAATATCGATCCCTATTTGAAAATGCTCAAAATCCCTGTTTTTAATCCACACAGCACCCTGAGTAAAGAAAACCGCCCAGGGGTCTATGAACTCCACCTTTCGGTTAAAGATTACTGCTTTGCCAGAGAAGATCGAATTATCGGAATGACAGTAATTCAGCTCCAGAATATAGCCGAAAAGGGGAGCTATGGGGCATGGTATCCCCTTTCGAAAAATGTCTCTATGGATGAAACCGGTCTGACTATCCTTAGAATCCTCTCTCAGAGGACCAGTGACGATGTGGCTAAAGAATTTGTAAGACTTAAATCTGAAACAAGATCTGCTGAAGAGAGTGCTTGAAACAATACCATACCCTAAGATAGCATCTCTGAGAACTCACAAACTCTGTTTGACTACTGCATGCATGTGCAAATACAGGGGAATGTTTATTTCACTACATTTCAGTGTTTGCCAGTGCTCAAGTACAGTGTCTACAAGGTGTGTGCGAAAACTGCAGAACTTTTATACCAATTCTGGTCTTTGAGAAATGTTCCATGAAGTGCCAAAATCATGATGTTAAGTGGAATATCCAGAGTATCTTTTAAAATGTTTAGTTCGTTACCAATTTCTCATCCATTAAACATACTAAAACACAGTCTTTTGAGTTTGTCCGTTAGTTATCCTTGTTACATTGGTTTACATATCTGGTGGATATGAAATCATTTGTTACTCAGATTGTTTTATTTAGACTTACCTCATAATAGATGTCTTACAAATACCCTTTTCTACCATGACTAGAAATGCAGTTACT
Source organism: Bubalus bubalis (assembly GCF_019923935.1). Classification (NCBI taxonomy): domain Eukaryota; kingdom Metazoa; phylum Chordata; class Mammalia; order Artiodactyla; family Bovidae; genus Bubalus; species Bubalus bubalis. Next base: position 47,689,830 of record NC_059167.1, read on the forward strand.
TCTAGAAAGCATTTGTAATTTTATAGTTGCGGATATATTGTGATGATTTTTGCATACAAAATAAAATAGAAAAGGTGGGAAATATTTTATGCTGACCGGTTTCCAACCTTTCTGAAATATCACTGTGAAGAAATGCTCTTAAAGCAAACTTATGCAAAGCAATGCTAAATAGTTTGTTAACATGTTTGATATATCAACAAAACTTTGTTCCTTAAAACTGCCAAGGTCACATCACATTTGTTAAAAAAAAAAAAAAAGAAGAAAAAAAGAGGTAAGTTGAAGCATTTGCCATCTAGCATTATGTCTTGGCTTTACCAAATTTCATTCTTTAGAAAGTCATAGGATTATTGGTTTAGAAGTACAATGGAAGGATTGTTTCTTAAAATTACCTATGATAATTACCTATACCGTTAGTGTTTTCCTTCTGACAGTTATGACTAACTCCTTCTTTACTGAGTGCTATCATCAGTTAAATGTTTCCTTTTTAGAAATACTCAACAATTTGTACTGAATGCAGCATTATTATATATTGCACTGGAGAAAAAAGTCATGTCTTCAGCTATTTAGTGAAAAATGTAAAATGATGTCTAAACAAATTGCTTACAATTTTGTAATTTATGTTATTTATAAGCCCAAGATGCATACAATGCAATAGGAAAACAACTTATTACAGCTCAGTAGATAAAAATATAACTAGGTTGGATTTTGAATATGAAATAGTTTATAAATATTTGCACTTTCTCTATTTTTATGGTTTGACTTTTTAGAGTCTGTACCTAAATAGTTGGCTATAGAACAGTACTTTGTAATTGTAACTTATGGTCATAACTGTTAGTGGGCAACATATACATGCAGAAAAAAGACCCTGTTAACAATGACTGCTTTGTGAACAAGCTGGTCCAATATGTTAAGAATAAGTGAAAAGTATCATGACTCCCAGAACCATGCTGTTACTGGGTGTGAAACCACAGACAGCAAGATCCACTAATTTATGTTAAATTGATAGGCAAGTGCTTTGTTAATAATGTCTTCAAATGCATAGTTCAATGCAATTCTCTGGCATATGCATTAATAAATGAATATATATTAAGCACATGTAATACTTGATTGTATCTTCTGCCTTTTTATTTCATATATGCAACATCATTCATTATTTAGGAATAAGAAATCCAGATCCTTTTTACTGGATAGAACACTCTTCACAATGTTTGGTTCTAGTATCTCATTAGAATTTGAGGAAAAAAAATCCAATTCTGTTTCTGGAAAAAGTTGCATATTACAAAATAATGAGCCTGAAAATAGGGAAAAAAAAAAAAACTGATGTATCTACCTGTCTGCATGTCTCTGAATACTGTTAAGCTATGAAAAAATTCAACATACAAGATATAGACAAGCAACACCATTAAATAAAACTGTACATAACAAAAGGTTTCATTATTTTATTGAAGGATTCATTCGAGATTTAAAACGATTTTACAGAACATTGACTTGAGGAGTACATTAATGTCATAAAGCACAAGACCACTGAATAAATAGCAGTTTGGGTGTGCATTGATCACACAAAAAATTATGACCTAAGTATATTTCCAGTATTTGTTTAATTGGATCTATTCCTTCTGTCTTTGTGTGTGTGTACAATATATATCAAACACTAATGGTGATGGTGTGAATTGTGTCTATTTATTAATATCATAAAGTACCAGTGCTAATTTTGAGATAGTTATAAATTCTACAGTCTTTGTTGTTTCTCCCAAGATATAAGTATTTGTTGTCTCTGGCATAATGCCTGTTGTGTTTACATAACCGAATTAGTCATCCCTCTGAAGTTCACAGCAACCTCCACCAACTATAGGCTCCATTAAAGTGTGAAGCTATTTATTTATTTTAGATAAAATGCACAAAGTTTGACTTTTCATCTACAGATGAAAATTATGGTAGAAGTTCTCAAAGAAACACATGAAAATCAAATTTTGCTAAAAGGAGGTATTTAAAACCACAGTGAAACATTTATTATTTAAAGGGGTTTTCATGAATTATTATTTAAGGTAAGCAATCAGATGTCCTTATAACAGCCTGCTCTAATTCATCTATTTCTAGGATAATTTATGTATTGAATTTCCCTTAAACGAGGCACATTTATAAAAGACAAACCTAGCTTAACATTTTGCATTTGGTCTTTTAAAAAAATTTTGAAATGAGATTTATTTTCACTTTTTAATTTCTCTTATATAAAGATATGGCTACATTAAGCACTTTTAAGGAACTGTGGTGTTGAAGAAGACTCTTGAGAGTCCCTTAGACTGCAAGGAGATCCAACCAGTCCATTCTGAAGGAGATCAGTCCTGGGTGTTCTTTGGAAGGAATGATGCTAAAGCTGAAACTCCAGTACTTTGGCCACCTCATGCAAAGAGTTGACTCATTGGAAAAGACTCTGATGCTGGTAGGGATTGGGGGCAGGAGGAGAAGGGGACGACAGAGGATGAGATGGCTGGATGGCATCACCGACTCGATGGACATGAGTTTGAGTGAACTCCGGGAGTTGGTGGTGGACAGGGAGGCCTGGTGTGCTGCAATTCATGCAAAGAGTCAGACAGGACTGAGTGACTGAACTGAACTGAACTGATAGTAGTTTCAATCTCATACTCAATGAAAGGGAATCATGTCTGATTCCCCTGTTACCACTTGGCAGAATATGGGGATGCACAGGGAAGTGACTGCCTTACCTGGCATTTGCTGTGTTTAAAAGCACTCCAGTCCCTTGTTTGAAACAGCTGGTTCCTTGCTCACTCAGTCCCAGCTCTCTACAAATGAGTGATCTTTCTTGTTCAGGCAGCTGGTATTTGTTTTTCAAAATAAAAAACTAGGGTACATGACTTGATGGAGACTAAGCTCCAATTTGTGAATATCATATGATACTTATTTTAAAATATGTATTTTTCACATAACAATTTTGAAATCAGGATACATTTTATAGTCATTGTCATGGTATAGATTAATGAGTACTTTTCCCCCTTTTTAAATAGTAAATAATGGCTCATCTTGCAATGAAAAACTTCTTATAAGCAAATGTAGAAATAGTAGTAGTTAATTATCTTTTTAACAAATCACATATATTGTAATCTGCATATACTAAAATTATTATGTCAAGAAGCAACAATTAGAACCGGACATGGAGCAAAGAACTGGTTCCATATTGGGAAAGGAGTACATCAAGGCTGTATTTTGTCACCCTGCTTATTAAACTTTTATGCAGAGTACATCATGCAAAATCCCAGGCTTGGATGAAGCACATGCTGGAATCAAGATTGCTGGGAGAAATGTGAATAACCTCAGATACGCAGATGACACCACCCTTATGGCCAAAAGTGAAGAGGAACTAAAGAGCCTATTGATGACAGTGAAGAGGAGACTGGAAAGTTGGCTTAAAACTGAACATTCAGAAAACTAAGATCATGGCATCCGGTTCCATCACTTCATGCCAAATAGATGGGGAAACAATGGAAAAAGTGACAGACTTTACTTTCTTGGGCTCCAAAATCACTGCAGATGGTGACTGCAGCCATGAAATTGATAGGTGCTTGCTCCTTGGAAGAAAAGCTATGACAAACCTAGACAGCATATTAAAAAGCAAAGACATTACTTTGCAGACAAAGGTCCATCTAGTCAAAGCTATGGTTTTTCCAGTACTCAGGTATGGATGTGCGAGTTGGACCATAAAGAAAACTGAAAGTGAAAGTTGCTCAGTTGTGTCTGACTCTGAGACCCCATGGACTGTATAGTCCATGGAATTCTCTAGGCTAGGATACTGGAGTGGGTAGCCTTTCCCTTCTCCAGGGGATCTTCCCAAGCCAGGGATCAAACCCAGGTCTCCCACATTGTGGGCAGATTCTTTACCAGCTGAGCCACAAGAGAAGCCCAAGTATACTGGAGTGGGTAGCCTATCCCTTCTCCAGGAATCAACCCTGTGTCTCCTGCATTGCAGACAGATTCTTTACCAACTGAGCTATCAGGGAAGCTCAATCATCCTCCAAAATTCCATTATCCAACTGCTTTTTAAACAAACTCTCCCTCTACATTTAGCTCCTGGCAGCCCTGATCTATTTTCAGTCCCCCTGGTTTTATGTTCTCCAGAATGTCATAGAAATGGGATCATAGTAGGTATCCTTCTGAGCCTAATTTCTTTCATTAGGCATTATTCATTTGAGTCATCTATTTTATGGCATCTATCAACTGTTTTCACTGCTGAGTAGTACCCAATTACATAGATATACAAGAATATCTGTTCAGTTACCAGTTCAAACACATCTGGGTTGTTTTCGGTTTTTGGATGATTATGAACAAAGCTGTTATAAACATTTCTATACAGGATTTTATATGACTGTAAGTGTTTATTTCTCTTAAAGGAATACATACTAATGGAATTTATGGGTTATATTATACAGCTAACTTTATGAAAAAGTATCAAATGATTGTATCATTTTATATTCCCAGCAGCAATGGGTAAGAGTTCCAGTTGCTCCAAATCCCTGAAGCACTTGATATTGTCAGGTTTTGTTTTTGTTTCTATTTTAGTTTGCAGTCTGTTGATGATCAACACTGTTGAGTATAAGCAAAGTACATTTGTTTATTTCTCATCCATATATCATCTTTGGTGAGTGTCTGCAAACCTTCTGTCCATTTATTCAACTGGTATTTTGTTTTATTGTTGAATTTGGAGACATCTTTGTGTATTGGATATATAAGTCCTTTTTCAGATACGAGACTCACAACTATTTCACCCTAGTCTGTGGCTACTCCTTTCATTGTCATAACAATGTCTCTCAGAGAACAAAAATATTAAATTTTGAAAAAGTCATTTATAGTTTTTCTTTTATGGATCATGGCTTTGCTGTTTAAAAACTCTTTGCCTCACTCAGTCACAAACATTTTCTCCCATGTTTTATCAAAGAAGTTTTATAGTTTTAGATTTTACTATTTGGTCTATGATCCATGATCCATTTTGAAATTAGTTATTTAGTTCAATTATAGGATGTGAGGTTCAGGTTGAGGTTTATTATTTCTAATTTACTAATTAATTTGAAACACTGGACTGGAAGAAACACAAGCTGGAATCAAGATTGCCAGGAGAAATATCAATAACCTCAGATATGCAGATGACACCACCCTTATGACAGAAAGTGAAGAGGAACTAAAAAGCCTCTTGATGAAAGTGAAAGTGGAGAGTGAAAAAGTTGGCTTAAAGCTCAACATTCATAAAACGAAGATCATGGCATCCAGTCCCATCACTTCATGGGAAATAGATGGGGAAACAGTGAAAACAGTGTCAGACTTTATTTTTCTGGGCTCCAAAATCACTGCAGATGGTGACTGCAGCCATGAAATTAAAAGACGCTTACTCCTTGGAAGGAAAGTTATGGCCAACCTAGATAGCATATTCTAAAGCAGAGACATTACTTTGCCAACAAAGGTTCGTCTAGTCAAGGCTATGGTTTTTCCTGTGGTCATGTATGGATGTGAGAGTTAGACTGTGAAGAAAGCTGAGTGCTAAAGAATTGATGCTTTTGAACTGTAGTGTTGGAGAAGACTCTTGAGAGTCCCTTGGACTGCAAGGAGATCCTACCAGTCCATTCTGAAGGAGATCAGCCCTGGGATTTCTTTAAAAGGAATGATGCTAAAGCTGAAACTCCAGTACTTTGGCCACCTCATGGGAAGAGTTGACTCATTGGAAAAGACTCTGATGCTGGGAGGGATTGGGGGCAGGAGGAGAAGGGGAAGACAGAGGATAAGATGGCTGGATGGCATCACTGACTCGATGGACGTGAGTCTGAGTGAATTCCAGGAGTTGGTGATGGACAGGGAGGCCTGGCGTGCTGCGATTCATGGGGTCGCAAAGAGTCGGACACGAGTGAGCAACTGAACAGAACTGAACTTGCATAGGGAAATAAAATTGTTCCAATACCACATGACACCATTAATTGAAAAGACTATACTTTTTCCTGTGAATTATCTTTGTACTTTTGTCATAAATCATTTAACCAAATGTGTGTGAGTCTATTTTTTAAATCTCTATTTCCTTCCCTAGAGAAATTCCTACCTCTTCACCAATTTGACACTGTTTTAATTACTGTAGCCTTGTATTGTCTTAAACTGTGAGTTTTCCATGTTGTGTGTGTGTTTTTTTTAATGTCAGCTGTTCTAGTAATTTTGCATTCTTTAAAAAATTAAAATACTACTGGAATTTTGGGATTTTACTGAACCCACAAATCATTTTGAAGACAGCTGACATCTTAACTGTGAACTGTCATCAATCTAATGAATGCAATACTTGTCTCCATTTATTTAGATCTTCATTGATTTCTCTCATCAGTGTTAGTTTTCAGCATAAAGATGCTACCAAGTATTTCTTCTGTATGTGCATGTATAATAGTGTACACAGGAACTTGAGAAAAAAATTCAAATTTCAATTCTTCATTTTTGTATAGAAATTGATTCTTGTATATTAGCACAGTTCCCATAACCTCACTAATCTTTCTTCTTCTTTGCAATATCTGTTTGGTAGATTCCTAAGTTTCTACATTGACAATCATGTCAAGAGGCATTTTTTTGCTTTCCATTTGCATGCATATTATTGCTTTTCTTTCTTTAATGCACTGGCTATAGCTTCTAGTACAGTCTTGTTTTCTTTTTTTTTTTTTTTTTTGAGAACAAGGAGGAAGTATTTATGCAGATTTAATCATATCATATACAATACAAACTTGTAGCACTGCTAATGACCCTAGAAAGAATTCAACTTCAGTGGTCTCAAACTATTTATAATAACTGAAATCCCTCTGTAATGTATTCACACCACAATATATAAGGAAAAGGCACAATTTTTATTTTTTATATTAGTTTTATCCATTTGTTAATACATTAGCTTCCTATTTTAATCTGTTCTCATAGCATACAATATTACAGCTAGAGTAAGATACCTTTAAGAAGATAGGCTTGACTTGTTCTCAATCTCAGGGAGAAACCATTCTTCCCCATTAAATATGATGTTAGTAAGTAAATAAATATGATGTTAGTAAGTAAGTGTTTATCACTCGGTCGTGTCTGACTCTTTATGACCCCATGAACTGTAGTCCACCAGGCTCTTCTGTCCATGGAATTCTTCAGGCAAGAAAACTGGAGTGGGTAGCCGTTCCTTTATCCAGGGGATCGTCCTGACCCAGGGATTGAACCCAGGTCTCCCTCACTGCTGGCAGATTCTTTACTGTCTGACCTACCAGGGAAACCCCAAATATGAAATTCCTTCCTAATCCTTTGCAATAAAAAATATTTTAACAAGCTCAATAAACTCAACTACATTATGGCACATATTTTTAAAAATTACTTAAAAACTGTTAGAAAAATGCAGGAAATTATCACTAAGCAATTCACAAAAGAGAAACACCAGTGATAATAAATATATTTAGAGATGTTTTCTTTCAATAGAAATAATTTTTTTAAAAGGCAAAACATCTCTCTGACTGGAAAAAAATGTGAAAAAGTTGATCAAGAATTAACATGATAGTTTGAAAAATCCCTCATCCATGTCATTAACAAGATCTAAGAAGACATTATGTCCATGGCTTCCCTGATGGCTCAGTGGGTAAAGAATCCACCTGCAATGCAGGAGACACAGGAGACTCGGGTTTGATTCCTGGGTCGGGAAGGTCCCCTGGAGGAGGAAATGGAAACCCACTCCAGTATTCTTGCCTGGAGAATCCCATGGATAGGGAAGCCTGGCATGCTGCAATCCATGGGGTCGCAAAGAGTTGGACACAACTGAACAACTGAACTGAACTGTCCCAACACTATGATAACACTGTGAAAATAGGTGTAAACATATTCATGATGATCCTCTCCTTTGTTCCTCTCCCTTCTAAACTCCCAAGGCTAAACTTTACAGCTTAAAGAGATAGTGTCCATCCAGTGTAGCCTCTCTCTGAGAGTTCAGAGAAAACCTTCTGACCACTAGATGTTTCCCAGTGGTGCAGCACCAAATAAAAGTTGGTAATAGTGGCTCTTTAGTACCAAAAACTCTGTCCTGGGGCTCCATCTCTCCATTCTTCAACATACTGGGGGGCATTCACTATGTTTTACTCAAGTTTTTCTTCTGAAATAATTTGTAAGAAAGATACTCCATTTAAAATTATGTGAATGACTTACAGCTTTTTAATAACAATCAAGATTGCTGGGAGAAATATCAACAACCTCAGAGATGCAGATGATACCACACTAATGGCAGAAAGTGAAGAGGAACTAAAGAGCCTCTTGATGAGGATGAAAGAGGAGAGTTAAAAAGCTGGCTTAAATACTCAACATTCGAAAAACTAAGATCATGGCATCTGGTCCCATCGCTTCATGGCAAATAGATGTGGAAAAAGTGGAAACAGACAGATTTTATATTCTTGGGCTCCAAAATCACTGTGAATGGTGACTGCAGCCACAGAATTAAAAGACACTTGCCTCTTGGAAGAAAAGCTATGACAAACCTAGACAGTGTATTAAAAAGCAGAGACATCACTTTGATGACAAAGGTCTGTACAGTCAAAGCTATGGTCTTTCCAACAGTTGTGAACCGATGTGAGAGTTGGACCATAAAGAAGGCTGAGCACCAAAGAACTGATGCTTTAGAATTGTGATTCTGAAAAAGACTCTTTAGAGTCCCCTGGACTACAAGGAGACCAAACCAGTCAATTCTAAAGGAAATCAACCCTGAATATTCATTGGAAGGACTGATGCTGAAGCTGAAACTCCAATACTTTGGCCACCTGATGTAAAGAGCTGGCTCTCTGGTAAAGACCCTGATGATGGGAAAGATTGAAGGCAGGAGAAGGGGACAACAGAGGATGAGATGGTTGGATGGCATCACCGACTCGACATGAGTTTGAGTAAGCTCAGGGACATAGTGAAGGACAGGGGATCCTGGCATGCTGCAGTCCATGAGGTCACAAAAATTGAACATGACTTAGCAACTGAACAACAAAATAGTCATTTATAGTCATTATTATCATACATGCACAAAATAACTTTTAACTCAGAATTAACAGTCAAGAAATTTAACACACTTATATCTGGGGGATTTGGATTTTTTTGTTTTGTTCTACTTTTTAGTTTCCTGGCCTTTTGCAGTCTTCCATTTGTTTTGGAGAAATTAACTCTATTATTTAAAATATGAATATTTTTAAGATCAAGCTGTTTTCACTTCATATTTGTTATTATAATCATTCTTTAATATAATAAATTATTTATGTTTACCTCATCAATATTTCTGCCTTGAGTGGTTAGTTCTTTTAGTTAGTTGACCTTTGAGTTTTATTGGTCCCAATGCTTAATGACTAATTACTACCATCAACTGAGAGCTAGAATATGCCAGTCACTATTCTAAATGCTTTAAATGCATCAACTTATTTAATATTCACAGTACCATTATGAGGTTGATACTATAATAACCTTTGAAAGAAAGGTTATGGCTTTCTTGATAATAAAATTATGGCTTGGAATGTTTAAGTAAATGTCCTAATGTCATGAAGCTATTAAGGAAACCAAGATCTAAACTAGGATAGTTTGATTCCAATTTTAAGTTCAAGGGGAAAAAAAGAGGGGAAATGATATAACTATTATAAACAAATATTCACTAAACAATACAGACTATATTAAAATATATTTAAGCAACAGCCTATAAACTAGATCATTAAAAAGACTGAAACCAGAAAATAAACTTGGAGAATTTAATGTTATACCCATCTCAGAAATTTATAAATTCCTCCAGAATAGTCATTGACGTTAATGATCTCAACAATACAATTAGTAAATCCAAGATATTAAACACATATAAAGAGAATTCTATATCCTACATACAAGTAATATGAGTAATATTAATTGCTTTTGAGCAAACAGCACAGAAAAATAACTACTAGCCTATAAAGGTAAATTCAAAACATTCCAAATGATCACTAGCACACTGAATATATTCTCTGACAAAAGCAATAAAAATATGAATTATTTAAAAGGTAAAAGCTAAGAGCTACGTGTGTTTGAAAATTAGCATCTTACCAGATAATCTTTGCCCTATGGAAGAAATAAAGGAAAGAAGGAAGAAATATTTGAAGCTGAATTGTGATAACACTACATGTCAGAATTTGTATGTGAGATCAATACATGGAAGTAAATCTATAGCCTTAAATATATTTATTTTAAAAATAAGAAATTTCTAAAAATATAAGTGAAGTATCCAACTCAAGAAGTTGTAAGACAAGTAAGAAAATAGGCCAAAGAAACTAAGAAGAAAGTTATAAAATTAAGGTTAAGAAAAAAAATAAAAAATCAGAGACCTGGATATTCCTCACAAAAAAGTCCATATTCAAGTTTAGCAAAATCAAAACCTGGGCCTATGAAAAGACTTATAAGATAGATAAACCTGTGGCAAGACTAGTGAAGAAAAATAGGAGAAAAGATACTAGCGCATAAAATACAGGAAAGAAGAGCAATGAGCCCAACAGAAATATAATAATAAATGGAATAATGAACAAAACTGCTCTAAAGACCAGATGAGGCAGATAAAAGCATGGAAAAATAGAAAAATGACAGAACTGACCAAAATATGTATAGAACCTCAAATAAACTCTAAAGTGCTTTTTTTTTTAATTGGAAAATCTATTGAGAAATTCACTTTCCAAAAATGCCAGTGAGTGTGTAAACATGAACAGCTAATTGAAAAAGCAATAAGACTGCACTCACAAGTTCCACTCATAAGTTTTATATCCCAAAGCAGCTGTCACATAGGTCCAAATGTGTGAAATAGACTACATGAACATTTAGCAGAAGCGTAGAGTTTTTAATACACTGAATCATTTCTGTACCCTAAGGATAAATCCCATTTGGTCATGGTATATAATCCTTCTAATGTGTTCCTGACCTCAGCTTGCTAATATTTTCTTGAAAATTTTTGCATCTACATTCATCAGGGATATTAGTGTAAGTTTCCTTACAGTCTTATCTTACTGTTGTGTTAAGGTAATGCTAGTCTCATAAAGTGAGTTTGGAAGTGTCCCCATGTTCCCTTCTCTTCAATTTTTTGAAAGAGTGTGAGAAGGATTGGCATTAATTCTTCTTTAAAATTTTGTTAGATTTCACCAGTGAAGCTATTTGATCCTAGTGTTATTTTGTTTTGGATTTTTTGATTACTGATTCAATCTCTTTACTCATTACTGGTGTGTTCAGTTTATTATTGCCTCCTGATTCAGTCTGGGCAGGTTGTATATTTCTAGAGGTTTTTCCATTTCTTCCAGATAATCTAATTTGTTGGCATATAATTAATTGTTCACCATAGTTTCTGATGATCCAATATATTTCTGTATCATTAATCTATTATCTTTCATTTCTGATTTTATTTATTTGAGTCTTTTTTTTTTCTTAATTTAGCTACTGATTTGTCAATTTTGTTTATTTTTTTGAAAAACTGTTTTTCAAACTCAATTTCATTGATCGTTTTTATTGTTTTTCTGTCCTCTATTAATTTCCACCCTGAACATTAATTAATTCCTTCTGCCAACTTTGGGTTAAGCCAAAGAAACCATAAGAAGGAAGTACAAAACTAGAGGCAACACAGTTACTGATTTCAAACTATACTACAAAGCTAAATTAATTAAAACAGTATGGGACTGATATAAATATAGACACATAGATCAGTGGACCAGGAGAGAGAGCTTAGAATAAAAAACCCACATATACGGACAATTAACATCTGAAAATGAAGCCAAGAATACTCAATGGGAAGAGGACAGCCTCTTCACAAATGGTACTGGAAAAACTAGATAAACACATGCAAAAAAAAATGAAATTGAATCTCTATCTTACACTACTTCCCTAAATTAACTTGAAATGGATCAAAGTCTTAAACATAAGACATGATACTTTAAAAGTGCTACATGAAAATATAGGGAAGCAGCTCCTTAATACTGGTCTCAGTGATGATATTTTGGATATAACACCAAGAGTACAAAACAACAAAAAAGTAAAAATCAGCAAATGGGGCTACATTGAACAAAAAAACTTCTCCATTGCAAACGAAGCAATCAACAAAATGGAAGAACAACCTACTTAATGGGAGAAAATATTTGCAAACTGTGTATCTGACAAGAGGTTAATGTTCAAAATATATAAACAGATCATACAATTCAGTATCAATAAAAAAAAAGATTAAAAATGGGCAGAAGTCCTGAATAGACATACAGGACATACAAGTAGCCAATGGGTACAATGAAATGATACTTAATACTGCTAATCATCAGAGAAATGCAAATTAAAACCACAATGAGATATCCACTCACACCCATCAAAATGGCCATCACTGAAAAGTCTCAAATAACAAATGTTGGCAAGGATATAGAGAATAATATTTTGTTGACAGGATGGTAAATTGGTCTTAGCTACCATGGAAAACACTATGGAGGTTCCTCAAAAAGCTAAAAATAAAACTATTATACCATGTGATCCAGCAATGCCACTCCTGGTTAAATACCCAGACAAAACTTCTAAAAGATACATGCACACGAATATCAACAGCAGCATTATTTATAAGAGCCAAGACACAGAAAAGACCCTGATGCTGGGAAATATTGAAGGAGGGAGGAGAGGGGATAACAGAGGATGAGATGGCTGGATGGCATCACCAACTCAATGGACGTGAGTTTGAGTAAACTCCAGTAGTTGGTGATGGACAGGGAGGCTTGGCATGCTGCAGTCCATGGGGTAACAAAGAGTCTGACACGACTGAGCAACTGAACTGAACTGACTAAACTGAAGTAAGCAAACTAAGTGCTCATAAACAAATGAATGGATGAAAATGTGGTATAATGCTTGCTCACATACACACACACACCCTGGAATACTACTCAGCCATTAAATAAATTAAACTCTGCCATATGCAACAATATGGTTGGACCTAGAGGGTAGTATGCTTAGTGAAATAAGTCAAACTGAGGAAAGCAAATACTGCATGTAATCACTTCTATGCTGAATCTAAAACATTAAACAACTACATAAAGTAACAAAACGGAAACAGACTCACAGATACAGGGAGAAAACAAATGATTACCAAATGCGGGGGGATAGGGGTATAGGATTATGAGACATAAAATACTATCCATAAACTAAACAAGTATCAAGAATATACTGTATGTACAGGGAAATACAACTATTATTTAATAACTTTAAATGGGGTATAAGTTATAAAAATATTGAATCACTCTGCTGTGTACCTGAAAAGAATACAATATTGTAAATAAGAAAAATGACAGAGAAACGAAGCATACATTTTTCAAATGAGACATCCAAATGGCCAGCAATTACATAAAAAGGTGCTCAATATCACTAATCATCAGGAAAATGCAAATCAAAACCACAATAAGGTACGACATCATACTGGTGAAATGACTTTTATCAGGACGACAAGAGTTAACAAGTGTTGACAAGGATGTAGAGAAACGGAAAACCTTGTTGGTGGGAATGTAAATTCATACAGCCGCACGGAAAACAATATGAAGTTTCTTAAAAAATTAATAGAACTACCATATGATTCAGCAATCCCACTTCTGGGTATATGCCCAAAGGAAACAAAAAGAGGATACCAAAAATACATATATATTTCCATGTGTAAACGTTATTCACAACAACATTATTCACAACAGATTAGATATAGAAACAACTTACCTGTTTCTCAAAGGATGACTGGATAAGACGTGATAAGCACATACACAATGATATATCGTTCAACCATGAGAAGGGCTTTCTGCCATGGATGGACCTTGAGGAAATTATGCTGAAGTAAGTCAGACATAGAAAAACCAACACTGTATGATACAACTATACATGAAATCTTGAAAAAGTCAAATATTATAAACAGAATAAGATGATGATTACCAAGTGTTGAGGGATAAGAGAGATGTAGGAAGGTACAAAGTAGCAACTAGTAGTTGAATAAATTCCAAAGATCTAATGCATAGTTTAGTGATTATAGACAACAATATTGTATTATAAAGCAGGTATTTTAAGAGAATCTTAATTATCCCACAAGAAAGAAATGATAATTATGTGATGTGATAAAGGTGATAGCCACACTACAATCATACGGCAAAGCACAAATGCATCAAATCAATATGCTGCACACCTTAAACTTAGTATGTCAAGTGTTTCAATTAAAAATAAAAGAAATAAATTGAGCAAATCCAGGACACAAGAGGAAGAACTAAAATCAAACATTGGTTGAAATTTTAAAAGATATTGACACACTAAAATATAACAATAACAACAAAAAAATACATAACATTTGAATAATACACTTAGACTAGAAAGACTTGATAAGTCGCTCTTGAAACCTGAAAATATTATAAACAGGACACATATTCTCTCAAGCCTATATGGGATATTTTTAAAATATTAATCAAATATTCTGCCAAAAAGGAAATATCATTAACTAGGTAGGGAGGAAGGGAGCAGAGGTAACATACAGGCCATAGTAGCCTTACACTAAAAGCTAATAAAATAAACTGCAACATTCACTTTTTGGAAAAGTGAAAAGATAGGCAAAATAATAAACAAAATTGAAAATGCAAAAGGTACAACTTTTTAAGAAAGAAAAATAACAGCACAGAGGCTTAAAATTATAAGGAATTTATAAATCCATAGTATTCAATGTGAAAGCATGGATGAAATGTCCACTTTTCTGGCAAGATTTTACTTACCAACCATGTTAGGATAAATAGCATTAGCTTCTGTAGCAAGAATGTGAAAACAATAAAGGTTTATTACTTACAGTAAACTGGATGCAAGTTGACTCCTTGGCAACTTTTCCTTCAACGGTGACGTTAGCACACTTCCTCCACTTGCAGTCATCTAGACAAGACACAAGATAATCATGGATGTCACAGGGACCATTTTAAGGCAGTCATGGAAGTAGTGGCACGTGGCAAATATATATGTTCCTATAATTATTACATGTCACAAGCAACAGACTAGTAATCTAAATTTTAATAATTAAAATTATTTCAAGCTATTCAACAGCATTGCAAAATATATATATATGGAATAGATTTCTCCTCAGAAATCACACTGATACACAAAATTTAAATGATTCTCCCATTAGATGCTGCAAACTATGAAATTTAATAAATATACTAGATAAAAGTTTAGAGAAAATAGGAGTAAACCACTCTTACCACAAGAAATGATCCCTTTAAAACAAGGGAAAAGACAAAAATTTTTAATCTCTACAGTATTTAATAATTTTCTGGGATTTTTTTCCTGTTTGCTCATCTATTGTTTTATTGAGGTACAGTTGATTTTCAATATTATATTAGTTTCAGGTGTACAACATAGTGATTCAAAATGTTAATATACTCCATGAAAGTTTCTTTTCTGGAATATTAAAAGACTGCAATAATGCATGAATCAAAGGAAAAAGGAAGTGTGGTTCTCTGTTTCATTCATAAAAATTACTGAAATAGCAGCAAATTTACAAAATAATGGTTTTGTTGTTTTATACAGCCACTAAAGTTGATGGCTATGGACATTATGCAAAAACATGAGGCAATGCCTAGAATGTAATATTAAACAGGAAAGCAAGATATAAAATTATATTTAGTATAACTATGGAAGAGCAGCACTCATACATTTAGAAGAATAACTTTTATTTCTAGAGCATTAGTTTGGAAATCCAAGTAATCTTTCAATACTTATAACAAAAACTGAATGGCTTTTAAAATACCTATAGAGCTAGTCAATTTGGAAATAACAACAGTGGCTAATATTGCAATGTATCACTTACTAAACAACATTTTCATACATTGTATGTCATTTATTCTTCACATAGGGCTTTTAAAAGGTAATAAAGCGCATTCACAGAAGCATCTGGAATTAAACCCAATCTCCACACATTCCGTGGCAACGAGATCTAGCTGTCTATCCATATTCCTTGTCCTCTTCTTCCTAACAGGAGAGAATAGACATTATTTTGATGCATGTTGATGTATGGCAAAACCAATACAATATTGTAAATTTAAAAAAATAAATAAAATATCTGTCATGATGATTTAAAAAAGACATTATTTCAAATGGCAAAGTGCCCTTTTAAAAGATGATATTTCCCAGCTTCCCTTGTAGCTATGGGTCAACACTGCCCTCCTCTTCTGCTTTATATTTGCTTCCAGGATTGCAGGTGTGATGGCTGGAGGTATAGCAGCTGTTTTGGGCCATAAGGCATCTTTAAGGTCCATATTCTAAGCCTGGAACCCTTAAGTAGTGGAACCAATACCCTGACCCCAGAGAGCAATTTCTAGATTCCATTTACATGAATAAAAATAACTTACTGTGTGCTCAAGTCAATATTATATAGAATGGAACCTAATCCTAGCTGGTTATATGCTATTTCCTCTACAGCATACATGAGGTAATAAATGTTAGTGTAACAAAAATATTTTAAAATATTTAAAACAACCTTAATTCCTTTAATCCTATACCCAACCTTTAGAAAGAGTTATAGCTCCTACGGAAAAAAATAAAGTTACATTTGGTCACAATCTTATTAAACATTCTTCTTTTGGCACTATCAATTTCAGTGAGGAACTGACAAGACAAACAGATGGACAGAAGGAAGGAAGAAAAGGAGAGGCAAAAATAAAGGGAGAGGGGAAAGAGGAAGGAAGGTAGGAAGAAAGAGAAAATCTCAGCTTGTGTAGAGCCAGCCATACCTATAACTTCAATTACCATCTTGCCCAGGACCCCCAAATACATTTCACCAGCATAGACTACTCCTGTGAACCCTAAATATCCATATCCAATTGCTTACTGATACTGAGCATTGAAGAATTAATGCTTTTGAACTGTGATGTTGGAGAAGACTCTTGAGTCCCTTGGACAGCAAGGAGACCCAACCAGTCCATCCTAAAGGAAATCAGTCCTGAATATTCATTGGAAGGACTGATGCTGAAGCTGAAACTCCAATACTTTGGCCATCTGATGCAAAGAACTGACTCATTGGAAAAGACCCTGATGCTGGGAAAGATTGAAGGCGGGAGGAGAAGGGGACGACAGAGGATGAGATGATTCAATGGCATCACCAACTCAACGGAC
Source organism: Bubalus bubalis (assembly GCF_019923935.1). NCBI lineage: Eukaryota > Metazoa > Chordata > Mammalia > Artiodactyla > Bovidae > Bubalus > Bubalus bubalis. The sequence continues at coordinate 47,706,987 of NC_059167.1, forward strand.
ATAAGTTTGAGCAAGCTCTGGGAGTTGGTGATGGACAGGGAGGCCTGGCGTGCTGGAGTCCATGGGGTCACAAAGAGTCAGACACGACTGAGTGAACTGAACTGAACAACACTGAACCTCATAAAAGTCTGAAGCACTAAACTCAGCATCAGTTCAGTTCAGTTACTCAGTCGTATCTGACTCTTTGCTATGACCAAAGTTAAATTCAGAAACTTCCCTTCCAACTCAACAGCCTTAACTCTTTTCTGTCACGGTATTTATCTTCTTTTGACTTAAGGTCAGCCAACAACTTGGGGGTCAAAATAAGGCAATCCCACTAATCTCCCACACCCAATCCATGATCAAGTATTATCTATTTAAGCTTCTGGGTATCTCTAAAATTTGCCCACCTCTTTTTTCTCTCTAGTACCAGCAAGGTCTACACAACTCTCACAGCCCTTATCTACTACTATCAAAACCTAAAAGCCTTTCTCCCTGAATCCATTTTTGGCGTCTCCTTCAAGCTACACTGTAGCTTTGCAGGCAGTACGACATTTTAAAGTCAGTGAAATTTAAAGTGAAGTCACTCAGTCGGGTCCGACTCTTTGCGACCCCATGGACTGTAGCCTACCAGGCTCCTCCCTCCATGGGATTCTCCAGGCAAGAGTACTGGAGTGGGTTGCCATTATGCTTAAAACAATGTAATGATTTTCCTTTGTTTTTCTGATAAAGATGAAAATAAATAACAACCTAAAAGAAAAGCTGTCGTCTGGTGCCTCTTCATCATTGTATTCTGTACTCCAGATTCTCTTTCTTTATGCTCATCAAATGCACCTTCTGCATTTCCCCTGGAGTCTTGGAAGAGACTGTTCTCTTTCCCTGAAGTCCTTTTTCTCCCCTTTCTCTTTATTCCACACTTACCATTCGGTCTCAGCATCCTTAAGCATCTCAAATGTTTTTTTATCAAGGAATTTATTTGATAAAGATCCAGTTGCCTCAATATCTCATTATCATATATTCTTGTCTCTTCATAGTCATCTGATATTTCCTCTTAATATCTCTTTGTGTCATATATTTTCCCTCATAGCACCAAATTACATTGGCAATTACCTATTTGTGTGGTTATTTTGTTATTAACCTGTACCCTCTCTCAAAACACACACTAGATGCTCAAAGAGCATGAATTTTATATATTTTGCTCATTATTGCATTCTTATGCCGTTCTTTAAAAAAAGGGGTCTTAATATAGGTGTATATGTGGAAAGAGACAGATTAAATAGCTATAATAAACAAATGAATATATAATGTCCTAAAATATTAATAAGTGATAGAATCATGGATTACATTTTCCTTATTTTACTGTTCTGTGTTTCATATTTCATACAATTAGCATTAATAACAATTTTTATATTTTTTATTTTTTTAATTAAATAAGCTTATTGTCCAAATTTGGAAAAGTTTTAAAATGCAGTAAATATTTCAAATTCCAAAAAACATGACCCAAAGTTATCTGTTTGAGAAAATATTTCCTTTGCATTAAAATATGCACATACACATATTTACATAGATCTATTTCATTAAACTGGCTACTTCGGGAAGAACAGGAAAGGAAGTAACTGGAAGAAATGAACAGGTAAAGTTGAATAAGAGCAAAGACTTAACATAGCAGTGTATCATGACCCTAGGAACATGACCCTAATTCAATCTCTATAGCATTAATAATAATTTTCAAAGATACTTTTTAAATCTTGAAAACCAGACAACTGAATTCTGTCAGGTAGGTAAGAGGTTTTAATTGAACCAATAACACTATCTCTTATTTCTTGATAGCAGTAGCCTTTGCAAAGGCTAAAGCATTTATAGAAAAGTTGAATAGCCAGAAAAGTCCACAAAAACTTAAATTTCCTGAGAAAATAAACATCTATTGGCCTAGTCTAGAACAGGAATAGAGAACTCAAGTATTCTCAAGCAAATCCTTCAGTATTCGTACATGTTCCATAAATGCATCTTTATCCAACATAATCATAAAAATTAAAAAATAAAAGGACTCCCAGAATAAAAGAAGCATGTAAAGCTTCAAAAAGTGCTTAGTGAGACTGAGATTCTGTCTGAATACACACAGTTTAAAATACCCCTTTAATTAACACTTCCCCAGGGAATTTGCTTGTTTTACATTACATTTTCCTTTGCATTTAATGTCAAATATTATAGCTTGTTCTTTTTTCATATATGGGGCTTTGTGCTAAGACTTTGTTGCTGATTTTGACCTTTGCTTTTCTCTTCTGATCCTTCTCCCTCTTACTTAGTGTGTGCTTGACATAAAGCTTTTTGCATGCTCATTAGCACAATATTTAACTATCATCCACTCAAAAAAAAAAATCCCGTAAGAGCGCTTACTATTCTTATGTGCCCACAGTTACTTCAAGGATTTTTAGCATGTGTGATTGTTATTATTAAACAGGATATGTTACTGAAAAGGTTATCAAAAGGCTATATAATTTCAGAATCCTGGTAGAGAAAACTAAATGATTCAAATATATCTCTTTCTTTGGGTATTGTTATGAGATTGAGTATTATTTGTTTTAACAGTTTTATATATATTTTTTTCTGAATTTAGATGGTCATTTCACTTCATGTTGGTATTTTCAAACTGAACAAAACGTCTCAACTCTCATACTTTGGGAGAAGATACAAAGATTTATCTTAAACTGAAGTTGGTGGTGGTGGTGTTTGTTTTGTTTTGTTGCTAGATTTCAGTGGTTTTGAGATGCTAGATGCTAAGTTGTTTCCTGAAACATAAGTATATGTTAACACTTTTCTTCGCAGTTCTAGAGTCCATGGCAGCCTAAAGTTTGGGGATTCCCTCTGACAGAGTGTTTAAGAGAAGGAAGAATAAGTTTGATGTTATGCAAACTCAAGTTCAAGTCCTTACTTAGCATTAACTATGTGACCCTGAACAATCATTTTTACCGTTGACTTTCAATTTCCTCCTTTGCAAATAGTCTACTGCCCACCTCCTGAGTTTGTTTTGAGGATCAGGAAAAAACACATCATGCCCTTGGTACAATCTAGGCACTCAAATATTAGTTCCTTTCCCCCTTTTCCAGAAAACTATATTATATTTTGAACAGCATTTAAAGAAGAGATTTGATGAGATTTTTAAATAGAGATGCAAATAAGTTTGTCTTTTGTTTTATGAAAAAATGTTTGAGTCAAACTCTAAAGAGAGACGGCAAGATAGAAATTTTTAGCACCTTGTTTAAAGAACATTCTTTAATATTAATTTTGTCTCCTATTTGAGACAGGAGACCTGTCTCAAATAACATAAGAAGCCTGATGCGGAGGGTGTGTGAAGTATGTAATGAGTGTTACAACTCCTAAAGAACAGAGCCTGGCACTTGCTAAAGGTCATCTCAGAGAAAAATATCATCCAGCATTTTGAGGCTAGCTTTTCATTTATATCACTCAGATAGTTGGAGTTTTACTGCCAAAAAATCATGGACAAACAGGATGAATAAATGTTTAACAAAACTTTTAACAGCTAATTAAATTACTCATTGAACAAATACAAACATACCTATTTCCTCATCCTGTAAGTATTAAGTCCTGTTTTTGATTTTTTAATGGCTCCTAGTACATTCAATCATTGTGTGGCTCTGATGAACCTTTCATATATATTTATAACTTACAGAAGACGTTGTCCTGAAATCTGCCACAGTGCAAGGGAGAGAATTTGAGGTCTGGAGATGGATGTCTTTTTTTTTAACACATTTTTTTCTGGACACTATGGTTGTTCAGTGAACACAGAATTTTGAACATAAAACTGCACGTATTTCCCACTGGACAGCCAGCTCCCTATCCACGTTCTCAAGCCTCCTTGCTGGATGAGGAATTCCACATATCCTTATCAAATAAACTCTGTCTCCTTTGAAACAGATAAAACCAGTCTGATTTAAGAAATCTACAGAAGGCACTCTTTAAGCCCCTACCCACCTCCTTCAAGAAAGCCTTCTGTCATTATTAATAAACCCATCCACTCTTCAGATTCACCAATTCCCTTCAGTTTCCTAAGACCTGTCACACAAAGTGTTTCAAGTTCTTCTCCTTCAGACTTTCTGCCATGCTCAGCCTCTATACAAAGCACAGCTCACTTATTTTTGAATGAGGGAAAAAGAAAGCTTTCAGAGAATAAATGTCTTTCAAATATACTCATGAAATTGTAAACATCTTCTCAAACTGATTAAACAAAATGTCCAAATGGGAGCTGACTTCAAGCTCTGTCCTCAGTCTAGAATGCCTTTGTCCTCATCCTTTCTCATCTAGTTAGCTCCCAGCAGCCTGCCTTTAACTCAGGTCCATATTCTTGTAGGACACTTCAGTATCCTCCCCAACACAAACACACCCAGATGGCCCTTTCCTATCCTATGCCCGTGTTTACTTATCTATTTCCATTATTAAACCTTGACTTCTGTATCCTTAGGGTTTGGAAGCTCAAAGTTTCTTGAATGTATGAGCAAAAACATATCAAATGAAGAAGTCAGAAGCTCCCCTTAGATGCAGCAGCACAGAGGACAGGACTAAAAGAGCCCCAGAGATTCCCACTTTCCCATATCTCAGTACAGTATCCAAAGATGACCTGACAAATGTCCTCTGAGAGATCTAAGACTATTTGGCAGCAGAGGCTATAAATCTCTATATGAGTTATAAGTTTCAAGAGTTTTATCTCTTGATTATTTCCATGGTTCTTTCGACAAGTCTGCTGCTGCTGCTGCGTCGCTTCAGTCGTGTCCGACTCTGTGCGACCCCATAGACGGCAGCCCACCAGGCTCCCCCGTCCCTGGGATTCTCCAGGCAAGAACACTGGAGTGCGTTGCCATTTCCTTCTCCAATGCATGAAAGTGAAAAGTGAAAGTGAAGTCGCTGAGTCGTGTCTGACTCTTCGTGACCCCATGGACTGCAGCCTACCAGGCTCCTCCGTCCATGGGATTTTCCAGGCAAGAGTACTGGAGTGGGGTGCCATTGCCTTCTCCCTTGGACAAGTCTAGTTCATTCAAATTCCGAGCTGCCAATATAGTAACATTTTGATTCCAACTGTGTGACCTATAGTCCTTCAGGATGACTCTCTCACCAGGAAGAGATGCCTGAGATTTTAGGAATCTCATATCTGAAGTTCAGCTGGGGTGAAGGAGTGAGTTGGAAGAAAAAGGAAACTTGCCTGCCTCTCTTTCTTTTTTCAAAGTTCCAGGTAGGCTGCCCTTTTCTGTTCTACATTAGGCATAATAATATATCCTCCATGGACTAGCTACTTCTCTAGTAACAGCTTATGTATCAAGTTAATTTTTAATCTCCAAATTACAATAATAACTATCTTATTGATGGGCAAATTTGCTCCCACAAGTATAATGAGGTACATGATAAATACTAATTATGAGTTTGGTGTTATATGAACTACTAACTCTTATTATTTTTGTTAATAATGGCTTTGATATTTGCTTTTTCCTTTTTTTTTTTTTTTTATACTTAACTGCTTTTTCTTCTGAGTTTCATTCTCTGCTCCTAGCCTAGAACCTGACAAGATTACTACATTGTTCTCCATTTGTTCTGTTTTATTTTGAATCCATCCTGAGGAACTACCTACAATTCTCGTCTAGAATTCAATGCAGGCAGAAATTGGCAGCACATTGGGCATAAGTCCACTTTCTGTACATTTATTGTTTGCTGACCTCCTCATTGTATTCTTCACTCATTTCCCACCACTCATATGGCACTTAGTTCCACCTCTGAGTCTTTGTTCAAAGTGCCCTGTCAGATGGTTACACCAAATACCATCTAATCCTGTTAGATGATCCATTTATCTGGATCTAGTTTCCACCACTTGGCTCAGTCTTCTCCAACCACTTTCAAACTGAGTAGACAGATACCACAGCAGTGGTAACCAGAAGTAAGAACATTCTGAGAAACTGCAAAAGGACCCAGAGGACATTCTGTCTGCACAAAGAAAACTGCTAGGCTTGCCTATCATGGGTTTGGGAATTCACTTTAGCATCCAAATCAAGAAGTCAAATTTATACAGAGTGAAGTAAGCCAGAAAGAAAAACACCAATACAGTATACTAATGCATATATATGGCATTTAGAAAGATGGTAACAATAACCCTGTGTACAAGACAGCAAAAGAGACACTGATGTATAGAACAGTCTTATGGGCTCTGTGGGAGAGGGAGAGGGTGGGAAGATTTGGGAGAATGGCATTGAAACATGTAAAATATCATGTATGAAACGAGTTGCCAGTCCAGGTTTGATGCACGATACTGGATGCTTGGGGCTGGTGCACTGGGACGACCCAGAGGGATGGTATGGGGAGGGAGGAGGGAGGAGGGTTCAGGATGGGGAACACATGTATACCTGTGGCGGATTCATTTTGATATTTGGCAAAACTAATACAATTATGTAAAATTTAAAAATAAAATAAAATTTAAAAAAAAAAGTCAAATTTTCTCACGTTGGTGTTGGAAACTGCTAACATTCACAATTCCAGCCAAAGAGCAAAATACTCAATGTCTGAAACAAATACAAATCTAGAAACTTAGCCTGATAAAATCAGGTTTCAGAAGAGGCAGTGTGGGTCAGGCAGTTGGGTACCACAAACATGTAAGGCAGCCCTGTGTGTGTGAACTGGCCATCACATCTATGGGGTTGCTTCCCAGGTGGCTCAGTGGTAAGAATCCACCTGCCATTGTGGAAGCCAGAGGAGACTCAGGTTCAGTCCCCGGCTCAGGAAGATCCCCTGGAGAAGGAAACGGCAACGCACTCCAGTATTATTGCCAGAATAATCCCACGGACAGAGGAGCCTGGCGGGCTACAGATCATGGAGTTGCAAAGAGTGAGACATGGCTGAGTGGCTGCACATGAACACACACATTTAAGGAGTCAGATAGAGTCCGGATGCACTCACCTTCCTATAGAAGGGTGTATAGGAAACAACATGTAGCTGACTAATGTAATGTTCTCCACCAAAGAAATGATAGAAGATATTTGGCAACTGCTTTAATTTTTAAATGTAATAGGAGTCAGAAATTTCAAGGATTTTTGTTCTTTATTGTATCAATGACACTCTTTGTTCTGATTCTGCTTCTAGGTGGCTATATACCTTGAGCTAGTTATTAACCTTCTCTCTGCATCAGTTTTACTTTCAACTCTGAGATTAAAAACCTGGTAATGGGGAACATTCCTCTTAGGGGCAAAATGCTGTTCCTTTTTCTCTTAGATTGTTATATTAACCCACATCAGTTCTATGAAATCACATCCAGTCATAAGTCATGATGAAATCTACCCATATTTAACTTCCCAAAGATTCTTGAAATTACTCAGAATGACTGAAAAAATAAAAATTGCCTAATCAAGATATTCCATAATATTACACTTTGACTCAGTGTAATGACATAACCTTAACATGTTAATATGAAAAAAAAAGTCTTCTTTGTCTAATTTTCTATTAGAAGGAGCTAATATTTTGACAGTGCTCTTTCTTTTTTATGATAAAGCATACTTATTAACTTGACCTCCCCACAATAAAAGAAAAATGCCTTAGTTTATTTTACTCTTTCAGTACAATACTACCTATTTGGTGCACTGAAATTCTATGTTGAGTTTGTCTCTAAAGCCCTTAAAGAAGAGACATTACTTTACCAACAAAGTCCATCTAGTTAAAGCTGTGGTTTTTCCAGTAGTCATGTATGGATGTGAGAGTTGGACTATAAAGAAAGCTG